>NW_027468587.1:34777831-34792831 GCF_046254945.1 Alosa pseudoharengus | reverse complement strand
TCTCTCTACCTTTCTCTCTCTCTCTCTCTCTTTCTGTCCCAATCTCCCTCAGCCTGTCCTGTGGGGTTTTTCAAGGCCACAGCGGGTTCGGCGTCGTGCACTATGTGTCCAGCCAACAGCAGGACCAGCACGGAGGCCTCTATGGTCTGTGAGTGCCGCAGTGGCTTCTACCGAGCGCCCTCTGACATCAACACCACCGCTTGCACAGGTAAGCACAGCAGACAGGGGATTACACACCATCCATTCCCACCGGGATGATATTCTGGGATGATAGTTTGTTGTGGGATTATGTACTGTATTATAGAATGTTTTCGTTCCGACTGCTGATATGTTTGGGAGCTGATGGTTTTAAGAAGCAAAGCGCTCATGTGATATGTTACAGTGTATTCTACAGGCACCATCCACTGCAATGTACTCTTAATCCCTCCCTGACACTCTAAGTAGCTCTCCCTGAAATGTATTATGCCACGCCAGGGAGAGCACAAGATATAGCCACCATACAGTATGTATATTGACTTCTCTCTGAGTTTGCTGTCCTGTCCTGTCCATTTCTCCCTCAGCTCCCCCGTCTGCCCCTGTGTCTCTGTCCTGGGAGTACGAGAGCTCGGAGGGTGGTGTGTCGCTGCGCTGGCGCCCCCCGCAGGACATGGGTGGCCGGGGCGAGGTGTGGTACGGGGTGGTGTGCCGAATCTGCCCCTCCGCCTCGCAGTCGCCTCCCTCCATGTGCTCCTGGTGTGGCGAGACCGTCACCTACACCCCCTCTCAGACTGGACTCCGCCAGACCAAGGTCACCCTCAACAACCTGCTCACCAGAGTCACCTACCTCATACAGGTACAACAACTACATTTCCCAGGAGCAATCAGGGTATGTTTGGACCAGTTGTATGTACATCACGGGCAGCCAGACAGACAGGCCTGATTACAATTCCCTCTGTCCCCTACCATCCGTCACAAATTGATTTAGTCTCACTACACCGACAACCCACAAAGAATATATTTAGGAAGACAGTGTGTAAGATTGGTGTGACCTTTAACAGAGGATGCTTATTCTGGTCTGTACAGAGTTTCATGTTTAAGTCTCTGGTCTGTCAGTCAACTGAGAGCACTTATATCAATAATTAAATCCACACAGCTTTGTTGTGCAAGCATCATTTCTGTCTTTCCCTGCACTTCCATAAATTCACACGCAATTCCTGAACTTAACCATCATTTATTGTTACGTCTTGCTGACTTGCAGGTTCAAGCTTTCAACGATGTGTCATCCTTAAGCCCTTTCCCGCCCCAGTTCTCCAGCATCAATTTCACCACCAGCCAGTCAGGTGAGAGTCTCCGGCTGACACGCTAACGGTGGCGTGGGCCTCTGGCCCTGCCCTTCACTCTCCTCTACACTCCTCTCCTCTCCTCTCCTCTCCTCTCCCCCATCTGTCTGCTGCTCCGCCTGGCCTGTCCACATGCATTTGACTAGTTTAGCTCTGCAGCACTTTTTGTCTGTATCTGTCAAGTACCATCAGTCCTTCAGTTTTCATCTATCTCTCTCTCTCTCTCTCTCTCTCTCACACACACACACACACTCTCTCTCTCTCTCTCTCTGTGGTGGTCTTTCTCTACCTCTTCTCCCTTTCTTTCTTGCTTTCTCTCCCTCTCTCTCTCCGCACCCTCCTTGTCCACTCCCTAGACTCAGGTGGCTTTGGGTCACCATAATCTGTCAACTCACATAACGGTCAAGGAAGCAGGGAATGACAGCGACGGAGGGAGGGGGGAGAAACTTGGCTCAGTACAACTAGATTGTTTTCACTAACTGCAGAAAAGGCCAAAGTGCAGACTTAATGTTAATTTTTAAAGTAGGAGAGGTAAGCCACTAAAAGAGATGGGTCCCTGTCTCTTCGCACAAAAATCCTCTGGTGGATATAATCCTTGCTGACGTGTAATGTGTCCAACATCAGTTGATTGTCATACATGCAACGTCTGGTTTTTTTTTTGTGAGGATGTGTGCGGTTTACAGTTTGTCTTGATTGCTTTGACCTGTTTAAAGAAACTGGGATCCACTTGGTTTTCATGAACACCTTATTTGCACTGAAGTCATCTCTTGCAAATGTGTTCACACATTTTCATTGGGTTCACACATTCTTCACACCCTTTTGTAAAACAGTTAACACAGATGTCATTCAAAGACCCCAAACTCTATTGGTTCCTTGTGTAAGTCTGAATCTCTGATACACCTGTGTGAAACTCCTTTGCACAATTCTTCAATCAGCAATCATTCATTATCCATAAGAGATGCCTTGTCTGTTTTGTGTTGCTATTAGTATAGATCTAATGCACATTTAGACAAAGTACTGTATTGTCTATTTGGTGAAGAAAACAGTACAAAAAGGTGTTTACTGTAGGTCTATTTCAATGAAAAATGACAAGTTGTAGCTACATGTCAAAGTCATCTTGGGAGGAATGAATATAATTATTTTTTATGTACCGTATTTTCCGGACTATAAGTCGCTCTGGAGTATAAGTCGCACCAGTCAAAAAATGTGTCATGAAGAGGAAAAAAACATATATATAAATATATATAAATATATATATGTTGCACCTGAGTCGCAGGACCAGCCAAACTATGGAAAAAAGTGTGACTTATAGTCCGGAAAATACGGTACTTTTCACAGATTTTTTCTTATAACAGAAAAATGAGAACGAAATGGAACAGACATAACAAAATGGCTCATTTTGATAACTATATTTTGCATTTTGTTGTCCAGTGTGTAATGGTTAATTAAAATCACACAGTGATTAGACGACAGGATGTGTTGTTTGAAGGCAAAATGTTTTAAGTGTTTTGAGAGAGTAACAGCCTTTTGCAAGCAACATGTGTCATTTTTGCCAGAGTGCTTTAGTTCAGACATGGGTGTTAACTGTTTTGAAAATGTGATGTCAGAGTTGACACAAGCATCAAAGCGATCGAGAAAAACTGTAAACCACTGCACTTAGACATTGCTCCACTTCCAACCATATCTGCCTTTACGTTTAAACCATGTTTTTACTCAAGAAAGATAAGACAATGGGCAATTCCGCGGAAATTTGACTTTTTGTCACATCCATAACGCCAGTGAATGGTAATTCATTTTTTGTGCATTTTGTCTCATTTACATTCCTCAGCCAAAAATAGCAAATGCTTAAATTTCATGTAATCATTGGCGTTATGGATGTTACAAAAAATGTCATTTTCAATGGAATTGCCCCAATACAGATCCATTGCCTTTACATCCTTAGCATTTACATTTATACTTTATTACTTTACTTACTCATCAGACAATTTTACCTGAAGATCTCACAAGCAAAAAATTGCTTTTGCAATATAACAATTAGCAGACGAAAAATGGTAAAATAATGGAAGACTGAAACAATCATGATTCACAATCACAATTACAAAGTCATTTGTAATCCAAGTCATTTGCTGATATCCTGATGAGCTCGCTGATGATGATGATGATGATGATCTCGTAATGGCCCTTATGGCACATCAGTAAGTGTTGCGCTGTGTCACTCCCAAGTGGTTAATTACTAAGGCTACATGTAGCTATGTTGCTGGGTGAATCTCTCTCTCTCTCTCTGTTATTCTCGCCCTCTCTGGTTTTATTGTCTGCATATTCATCGGTTAAAATGTCAGACGGTTAAATGCCGGTGCAAATATATGAATTCACAATGAGCATTGTGGGCTACTTAGCTGTAGCTTTGCTGATTTGCAGAACAGTGCATGCTGATTTCAAATACTGGTCTCTCTAGAGACATTATTCTGTTTCCTCGGTTTAAAGGCAATGCAATGTTTTGCTTCATTTGGTATCCATGATTACATGTTACGTAAGGGTACACATTCAGAGATCAATGATTTTGATTATTTGGTATCCATGATTACATGTTATGTGTGTAATTCAGAGATCAAGAATTTTGATTATTTGGTATCCATGATTACATGTTATGTGAGGCTACACATTCAGAGAGTACCGTTTCACTTTAAATCCATCGGTCCCCCATCTGCTGACCTCTTTGGCGATCGAAATCTCATCTCTCTCTCTCTCTCTGTCCCCTCGGTTTCCCCAGTCCCCTCCACCGTCCCCATGCTGCACCAGTTGAGCCGGGCTGCAGACTCCATCACTCTGTCCTGGCCTCAGCCGGACCGACCCAACGGGGACATCCTGGAGTACCAGCTCCGATATTACGACAGGGTAAAGAGCCACACAACAAGCACTGCCCACCCATAATTCTCTGAATCTTTTCCAATAAATCCGAAAGTGCTTTGGGGAGACCAAGATGATTTTCATTGCTATTCTTAAAGAGCATTACTATTCCATCCCTGATTCACATAAGCCCTGCCGGGTGTCTGTATTTGAGACACAGCACCATCATTCCCGAGTGTCACATTGAAATTCTAGAATTGAAGTCCAGCATTGTTGGCTACTCTGACCCCTCTGACCACTCTTTTGTCTCTCTCTCTCTCTCTCTCGCTCTCTCTCTCTCTCTGTCACACAGCAGAGCTCAGACGAGGACTCTGCTGTGAGTGTGTTTAGTGAAACCAACACAGTGACGGTGGCCTCCCTGAACCCCGGCTCCATCTATGCCTTCCAGATACGGGCCAGGAATGAGCGAGGCTATGGGCCGTACAGCCACACCATCTACTTCAGTACTCTGGCCATGGGTACGAGCAGCAAGGCTCCTCAGCATCACTGCCGCAACACATGCATTAACACACACAAAATCTGCTTGCCAAATATTGGATTAAGCCTACTGGTACAGAAATGAATGATGAAGGATACCAATTTAAATCAAACCCGTTATTTCTGTCTGTGTCCTCCTATGCAATATCCAGAGGAGCGTTCAAAGCAAATCCAAAATCGGCTCCCCCTACTGGTGGGATCGGTGATGGGTGGAGCAGCATTCCTCCTGGTGGTTATTGCGATTATCATCGTGTTTGTATTCAAGAGGTAACAATGCTGTAACTCATGTAATAATCAACAATAAGTCAAATAGTATGTGCTACATAATATGTTATAATATATCACCTCCATATTTCAGTAAAAGGAGAGAGAGTCCATATAGCGACAGACTACAGCGATACATCAGCAACAGGGGTGAGTGTTTGGAGTGCATATAAAAGCATTCCTACAAATTACTTACTATCATTTCTGCGCATGGACTATTTATCCAGTCCCATTGCATTACCCTCTGAGGAAGTTATTCACATTGTTTTGTGGATGCAGCAGTAAGCCTTTAATCTGGAGCACAGAGCCCATTCCGGGGTATATCTATAATGCATGGTTCCTCAGGGCACAGTTGCATTGAGGAACAGGAAATGTAAAAGCATGTGCATCAGCTCCTGGCCTGTCCCCTGGCCCCTCTTTAGGTCACATCACACAGCTGCAGCCCTGCCACTGCTGAGCCCAGACTCTCCCGCTCCCTGCAGACCCCACGCTGATGTGCTGCTTTCACTCCCCTATGAGATATATGAACTCTACTCATCCATACATATATATATATATATATTATGTGCACTTTTCAGGGGGAGTGAAGTATTATGTGGACCCGTCAACCTATGAGGACCCCAGTGAGGCGGTCAAAGAGTTTGCCAGAGAGATAGACCCAGCTCACCTCAAGATCGAGGAAGTTATTGGTGCGGGTAAGAGTTAAGTACAATTCAAATATTATGGCCCAAGACTGTGCCAGGATGTTCAGTGTGTATTTGTCTGAGACCCAAACTGTACAAATATCCAAACAAACGGGGGTCTCTTAAACAGTTGCGTTTAGCCTGCTTGGTGGCCTCTAAGAGCAGCTGTATAAACACACGTGGGTCTCTGCTCCCCTCTCCTCCCCCCCAGCCCAGTTTGGAGAAGTGTCCCGGGGGAGGTACCGTCCGCTGGGCCGGAGGGAGGTCCTGGTGGCCGTGAAGACGCTCCGCTGGGGGGTGACTGACCGGGAGAGGGCCATGTTCCTGAGCGAGGCGGGGGTGCTGGGACAGTTTGACCATCCCAACGTGCTGAAGCTGGAGGGGGTGGTGACGCGCTCCCCTCCGGAGAGAATCATCACCGAGTTCATGGAGAATGGTCCACTGGACGCTTTCCTCAGGGTGAGGGCAGAGGACAGCACCTTTATTTATGACCTCAGCAGTGCAGTGGATTTACTTTAGCTGACCTTAGCAGTGGATTTACTTAAGCTTCCATTACAGCGCACATGTTGGGTTTCAATCATGCTGTTTAGTTCCTTAACATAAGTTTAATTCCACCCACTTCCTACCTGCACTTACCTGTCCTTCTCCTGTCACTCATCCTCAAACACCCTCTCTCTCTCTCCTTTACTCTCTTTCCCTCTCTGTTCTCACAGGAGAATGAAGATCAGTTCAGTGTGCTTCAGCTGGTGGGCATGTTGAGAGGAGTGGGTGCAGGGATGCGTTACCTGTCGGAGAGAAACTTTGTGCACCGGGACCTCGCAGCACGCAACGTGCTGGTCAACTCCAACTTGGTGTGCAAGGTGTCGGACTTTGGTTTGTCTCGCCTGATGAGGGGCCTGGACCACAACATGCCCACGTACACCGCGTCATTGGTGAGTCCTGGGACACTGTGTACATGCAGTCCTGGGACACTGGTACATGCTGTTGGGTCTGCTCTTGGTTCTGCTCTGGGTTTTGGTTTGGTTTATTCATTATGGTTTATACATTGGTTGTGTTTTTTTCCGCTCCACTTCAGAAATGCCTTCATTTAGGGCATACATGGGCAACATACGGCCCGCAGGCCACATCCGGCCCGTGGGCTTTCCCTGACCGGCCCGCGTAAGGTCCGTGAAAGAACAATAGTCAAGAGCCTAGCATAGAGATAATGCATGCAAATCAATATCGTTGTTTTTATTTTGAAAGCGACTGCTATTTGTACGCCCATACATTTGTGCGTGGATGCATACGACGTAAACACCCTCACTGATGTGCTGGTGAATAGAATTTATGCTTCTGCGTCGACACAATGCAGTTGCCTTTACGTCGGCGTAAACCTTTCAAAGTTTTGTGTCTCTTATGTCTGCGTCGCTCACCACCGCAAAGGTTGTTAGAACGAACTCCTACTGCTGCTCGTTGGCGATACGAAGTGTTCATTTCAAAACGTTACTGGCAGATAGACAGTTTACAATCGGATAACCCCATAATTGTAACCATGTCTGAGTTTATTTGCAAAGCTTATGTTAGCGAACTAGTATGATGCTACTACCCACAGGTTGCAGAAGCAGCCGGCTCAACACACAGAGCGAGTTACCAATCACAGTTATGTGCATAAAGTTAAAGCAAAAACATAGCCTACATTTTAAAAATAGTTTTCTTTGTGCATGTTAATTAACTAATGACAGCCTACTATTGTCTGCTCCACATTTTCGTATAATTCTGCATAGAGTTAATTTGATGATTTAATGATGAAATATTGCTGAGTGTTGATGAAATGGTGGCACAGGCCTATCGGTTGTACTGATGTCAATGTCAAAATGTCAATGTCAAAAAATCATTTTCGAGGATTAAATACTGGACATAGATTAAATATTGATGTTTTTCCTTTGTCTCCCTCACATTTTCATCTGTTCTACGACTAGTAAACAAAACCATATGATTTACTTGATGTTATACAAGAACAGAATAGAATTGAACAGAATTGAGTTCAGACTTGAGTTCGGTATTTTGGGTCCGGCCCTCCTCAACAGTCCCAGTTTGTCATGTGGCCCCTTGGGGAAATTAGTTGCCCACCCCTGATTTAGGGACATAGTACACATTTATCTTAAATATAAAAATAAATATTTCATATTTATATGTATAATTTTAATGCATTCAGTAGTAAGTATATTGGATTTATCTTTTTTTGCTTTTTATGCCTTATTTTTTAATCAGATAGGATAGTGGAGATTGACAGGAAGAGAGTGGGAGAGAGAGTCGGGGTGGGATCTGGAAAGGACCACGGGGGGGGGGAATCGAACCCAGGTCGCCGGCGTACTGTGCAGGTGCCCCAGCCAGTCGCGCCACGGCTGGGGCCAGTATATTGGATTTATAACCATTTAAATATGGAATACATCTATAGAAGAGTCACAATTAGATGAGCGTGACTCAATTTATCTTTACCAGTGAACAAGACTTATCTTTGCCATTAGCTATTACAAATGTTATCATTAATATTTCTTTTCCTCGTTAAAGGGGAGCAAGATTCCAGTGAGGTGGACCGCTCCGGAGGCATTCCAGCATCGGAAGTTCAGCTCGGCTAGTGATGTCTGGAGCTTTGGCGTCCTGATGTGGGAGGTGATGTCCTACGGGGAGCGGCCGTACTGGGACATGAGCAACCAAGAGGTGAGGGTCATTAGTGAGAGAGGCATTAAAGATGACCATCTGTGAGAGTGACCAAAAGCCTGGGATCTCAGAGTACTTTCCATCAGAATAACAGCATCCTCTGAGAATACTGGTGCAAGTTCCAACTCCCTCCAAATATGGAAATACAAGTTTACATGAATCCTATGGCCATACACAGAATATTAGGGTTAAGGACACTTCACACATAGGTACTTTTTACAATCTAAAGAGAGTTTGTTGTATGTTGAAGTATTCCAAGAAGTGGACCAGTTTAACTTGTTATGAAACATTTCTGGTGAAAGCAAAGAAGTGATAGACTTTGTTGGGAAAACCCACTTAGCCGTGATTACACAGCAGTATACTCTACAGAAAGAATGAGACTTTGTGCGTCAAAACTTATCAACGAAGCAATGATTAAACTAGGAGATTCCTGTCCTTTGTTAAACTGGTGAACACGCCAACATTTCCCGCAGTTCGCAATGAGAAACTTTTTCAGACAAAAAGATTACAAAGATTCGAAAGATGTTTTTGTTTCATAAAGAATAAAGCTTGTGGTTTTACAAAAGAAACAGCTCACAGAACAGGACAGAGCCAGACTTCACAGAACAAGACAGAACCGGACTTCACAGTAGTTAACATTCAGCAAGGAAACTGAGGAAGTAAAAATCAAAAAAGAAAGATATTGAATACTATGCTGTATCAACGCTAAATAAAGCAGACATATTCTTCTTGATGCCATCTCTGTTTTGAGTTTGAAGACATTTCAGTTCACTTCATTTGAATAATCCCTGCACCAAGTGACCTTTGAACTTCAACACGCTGAAAGCTTCAAACACATTATAATGAGAAATTTAGAGATGAAAGGGAATCGGTAATGGATGGTTGAGTATTCTGAATGATGCAACCCTGGAGTCATCCTAATGAAATTTTGAAATCAAGCATCCATTTCCTGTTCACCATGCTCTCATTAAGGATCTGTTTGGTTTGAACCAGTTTTCATTACCAGTTTTTTAGTCCTCTTTGCTGTACATTCTCATCCCTTCAGCTGCTTTATTGTTATTGAACACCTCTCACCTCCTCACCTGTCCTTTTCCCAGGTGATGAAGGCAGTGGTGGATCAGTACCGCCTTCCTGCCCCCCACAACTGCCCCCCGGCCCTGCATGCCCTCATGCTGCAGTGTTGGCAGGCAGAAAGACAGGACCGGCCAGGCTTCGACTCGCTCCTCTCCTCCCTGGACAGACTCATCCGGCACCCAGCCTCCCTCAAGGCTGAGCACAGCCGGTGAGAGCACAGCCATCCCCTCTCATTCATAAACAATAGCGAACACAATCTGAGCTCTACGGTTCCTTTCACAGAGACAACATTTACTATTCATGTAGTAGATAGTTTAATCCACTTTTCATTCCTCTAAATGAATATAGAATATCTTTGTTTTTCTCTGAAGTCCCACTCAGCCCCTGCTGAGTCCCACACCCACAGACCTGTCGTCAGTAGCGACGGTTGGAGACTGGTTATCCGCCCTCAGGATGGAACGATACAAAGATGAGTTTGAGAGAGCACAACTTACAAGTCTGGAGAGAGTCAGCAGACTAACCATGGAGTATGTTCTATATCAAAATCATTCTCTTTTAAATAATAAAGTGGTATTGTCTTTTTATAATAAAAAATGTATATACAGTACCTTTTAACGTATATGGACTATAGATTACTCAATAGCAACACTCCGGTGAGAGGCTTATAAGGTCATGGAATCTCTTCTCCATTCCACTCTCCCTCTCTGTCTCCTCTGTTCCATGTTATGCCTTCTCATGCATGGGTGTCTCTGCCATTGTGTCTTTCAGGGATGTGCAGGGTCTGGGAGTGAACCTTCTGGGTCACCAGAGAAAGATCGTCAAGGCCGCTCAGCAGCTAAGGACTCACCTCACACAGGGTCAGGTTGAGGTGTGAGGCAGAACTACTTCCTTTTGGAAGCATTATTGCATTATGGGAATTGCAGTCCTTGAAGTCCAAACCTGTCCTGGAGCAGGAAGGTGCACAGAAGGAGGGAGAGGGCAGTCTGAGAAGATTAAAAAAATGTCATAGGGATATTGTTTTTTTTTTAAACCGTTCACCCATCTTCCTCTCCCTTCCTGAGTTGACTCCTCTTACCTCTGTCACACACACACACACACACCCTGCTACTGACTTACACTACCTCTCCCTTTCACACACACACACACACACACCCTGCTACTGACTTACACTACCTCTCCCTTTCACGTGTTTGATATCACTCATTCTCATGGAATGAACATTAAAAGTGATCATGGTGTTGTTCTCATTGTTTTTGAAGACAAGGGATTTTGCGTCACAAATCATTGCAGAGACAATCAAAGACTGCCCATTAATGCTACTATTATTGTGGATATTATTTTTAAAATATTGCTTTCCTTTGGACAAAAAAAAATTGTCTCATGTTGTAAAAAGGTATTTATATGGCGACACAAAGACACAGCTTAATTGTCAAATGAGCACCCAGTGAATTACCACCAGCATGTTTGTACATTTAACTGTGAGGAACTGATGGTTGAGAACTTTGCAGACAAGATGCTGGAGTTTGAATCAGTTCTATTCAAAATATCCACTTTAAAGGTGATGTATGTAATGTATTACCCTCTGCTGTCATACAATTTATCATTTCAATGAAAATAGTGGGAATACTGGTTAAAATAACAGTAATAAAGACACAAGTTGCTTAGAATGCACAGGGATACTGAGAGACACTAACCCTAATGTGCCTTTGGAATCATGGTTAGTGTTGGTTAAGATTACATACGGCACCTTTAAAATTCCATAGGCCAGAACTCCACTGCCTGTTGTGTCCTGCGCTGGACTAGAGATCAAGTTGCGTAGATACAGGACAGTATAAGTATTGTTAAGAGGTCCCTGAGAAATGAGTTGTCGATGACTTGATGTGCACTGAGCTTAGTCCACAGTCCTTCAGCACTGCAGGACAGGTATACAGAACACATCCTCTGTGTGTATGTGGCACCTCTCACCGCCTAGTGTTCAATATGTAGCACAGACTCAGAGTCATTTAAGCATTGTGGAAATGAAACAAATCTACAGGACATTTGATGTGATTTCATTGCCAACTTAAGTAAGAAAGGGGAAGTATTGCTCTTTGTGTATATAATACGTGTTTGTGTGTGTGTGTGTGTGAATGAATGAATGAACAAATGTAAAAGGTGTATCAAGTGTGAAAAATCACTTGAAATTGTGTGCTTATCTGTCTGAGTGTTCATCACTGTCCACTATTGTGAAAATTTGTAAAATAAAACATGATTTTATTTAACATATGGCTCTGTTCCAGCTACGCAATCCATCACTGTGTGTGCCAGAGCCTTCCCTGCTAGTTAAATGCTCAGTGTATTCACTCAGTCAGTAAGCCTCTTCTATTTCTCTACACTGAACATCCCCCTCTGACTTCTGCACAATTCTGATGCAGTCACTTTCTTCAGTGGTGTGGATCTAAACCCAATTTCCTCTATTCCCATAAAAAAGCCATGGGTCAGCACTCTGCCGGAGAATAATCTGTCTCGGTGATCAGCTGTCGTCAGCAGTGCAACAGCAGTTTTATAGAACACAGATGTAATCTGTCATGAGGGCACACCAGCCTGGCACATGGAAGACATCAGGGCATCAGTGTGGGTTTCTCCATCCAGGCTACAGACTTCTCCAACCACACAGGTTATATAATCCTGTGGTTTAACCATTTTTTGAGTATCATATCGTGTCATTTGATAACCTTGTGGTTTATACATGACAAACCCCATGTTGATTCAAATCTGTCAATTCACGATTGTAATTATGGAGGCCATTTTGTGCTGAGTGTTCCACATGTAGGTCAGACCAGCTACCAGCGTGGCATCGCCCAAATTTGGAAATGAGATGCATGTGTTGGAGGATTCTTAAGATAATATTCCCCCTGGCATCAAAGACACTGTCGAGAGGAGGCTTGTAAAGTAGATGAAGGGATGGTGCAGATATATTTACACATTCTCTCCCTCTATCTCTGTCTCTCTCTCTCTCTCTCTCCCTCTTACTCATCTCACTCATTCAAATAAACATCTATTCTAGACTAGAATATAGAACAATATTGAGATGTATTTTCTCATGTATCCCACTATAAGTAAGACAAAACAATAGTTTTGCAACTGCAACTTCAAAATAAACCTTGTGTTTACACTGTTTTTATCTCAGTATGGCAAGAAAGCCATAGCAGAAGAAAAAAAACCGACAACAGAAGCTCTGACCTACCCACAGAACAAGCAACCCTGCTGCAGACCAACCCCATGCTGTTATATGGACTCATGAATCACCCAATACATATGTCATAACAGTTGTAATAAACATCATGTTTAATTGATGCATTTCATGAAGAATACATTGAATGATACATTGAAGGATAAACTGATCTTTATCACATCTGTGTTCCCAGGATAAATTGATCCTTCAATTTATAGGATAAATTGATCCTTCAAAGAATATATCGACATATTGTATGTAGGCCTAATTAAACAAAAAAATCTCCTTATAATGTGTTTGAGCAATGGGCATACACTATTGTAGTGGTAGAATGTTGAGGATATCAAAAAAAGTAAAACAATGTTTTATATAAACACATTTATGTTCTCATATGTTACTGTATAGGCTATATATATATCAACACTAAGAGGTCACAGTCACATATTTTTCTCTGTGATTTACCTAATTCTTTTCATTAGTACTTTGGGATCTTTAAAAAGTGTCTAAAGGCTTATCTGTTTTCGTTGTTTCTAGCTAATAATGCGTGTGCATGCGTGTGTCTGTGTAAGAGGTTGCGGGAGGGAGAGAAAAACAAAAATATTTCCAATCAAAGAAGGCAAATGACAGTTATTGTTCCCATAATGATGCCTTGTGTCACAATGCAAACCACAACCATTCCTCATGGTGTCCCACACACCTCAGAACAAAAACAGGCCAGGGACAAATGACATGGAAAACAGTTATTAAAACCAAAATACAATGCATAAGCTCATCCACCTTAGTTTGGATCATCTTACGAAGCCCTTCCTGACTACTGTGATCCTTTAACAAGCTGTTGCAGTAGGCCTATGTCCTACTCATAGTCTTAGACCCCTCTCTGCCATTATACCTCATACAGAAACTCTAATCCAGAAGTTTGTCCTTGGATTTGCCTAACATGAGTTACGGAGTCTTCGAATGATTGAGTGATTGAATGTCTTTGCTCCATGATATCAAAAGTTGGTGGCATGCTTTAAGTTAAAGTCCTAATATTGAGTTGCTTTCACTTTACCATAGTAAGACTTCCAAAAATATTTGTCAGTAGGTTGTTTTAGGTACCTGTGCTAAAGGCCTTAAGCGACTATATAATTTACAGCTTCTCTGACAGTGTTGTCATTGCTATTTCTCTTCAAATAAGTAGCTTGCATTTTCATCTATGCAATTATGTAGTAGGTACCCGAATGAAGCCTACCCGAAAGTTGCTTGTAGACCGGAGCATATAATGATTTGTTTTCGTTTTCGTTTGGAATTGAATGGTCAGGCTCAAGGCCCCCCGCCCCCACCATGGACCCTATGATGTAGGCTATTAGCCTATTGCCAATATTGTCTCTCTGCAAAATGTCTTAAACCGTGTATGCATATCTCTACAAGATTACAAACATGCATTTATTCATTAAAACTAGTTTAAAGAATTTAGGCTCCACCAGGTGAGCGACCGGTTGCGCTTTTTTAAGACTCCGGAGTAAATCAGCGTAGCCTGTCTGCTCTGCAACCAGAACTCTGCCCCCATTAACAGCTATCTGGCCAACGTCTTCATCAAATTCTCGGCATGTCAAGAAAACGGCTGGCGTAAACCAATTGATGTTATTTCATTTTATGAACTCGTTGGAAAAAAATATATTGTGCCATTTAAGACCAACTGGCGCGCTATATACAGTATCTTGTGAAGTGGAGAGGACGTCTGCTTTACACCTCCAATCTGAGATCTGGCCACACAAGTAGATAAAGCTCCCTCATCGAGTCTTCTGACCCGTATCGGTGCTACATTCACATCAAGGCACCTGTCAGCGATTCATAAACTGGCTTTCACTGATCATATCGAAGGCAATGTTTTAAAACGTTGTTGACATGTTTTATGTTGGTCATGCAGGTGCAAGCTGTGAACCGTACCGTGCACTCAGCCTGGACCATGGACAGTCCCTTAATGTCACCAAGATAAGAAAAACTGTAGCTGTCAGCATGTTGTTTTTCAGCCTAATTATTCTTCTTCAGCGCAATTATTTCGTGTAAGCAAATAAATTACATCCATATTACTTTTTTGAAATTCAGTAGTCACAAGTTAATATTTCCACTTATTGTGCATGTTTGCATATCTCTCTCTTTCAAATCAAAATCAAATCAAATGGTGCTTTATTTGCATGAATGAATAAAGTCATTGTTGCCAAAGCTACAGGTATAACATGTTAATAAACAACGTTACATTAATATTGGTATAAAGATCGATCAAATTAAATAATGAAAGGGAAAATAAGATAAAAGGATAAATGTTAATGCTACTAAAGGGACAGTAATAGTTTCATCAATAGCGCTGTACTGTAAAAAA
>NW_027468587.1:34697831-34775331 GCF_046254945.1 Alosa pseudoharengus | reverse complement strand
TAATTTTCCCTCCACTACAGGGGAGCACATTCTGGCTTTTGCCAGTTGTGTTGGAAATGAAGACATCATCAACATGTTAATTAACAACGGTGCAAACATTCGTGCTCAGGATACTCTTGGTACGCACACACCTTCTTTCTTTTCCATTCTTTTCTCCTGCTCTTTAAAAACACATTACTAGTCATGATGCTTTATTACATTTCAAAATGTAGTTATAGGTGATGTTAACCTGACACACTATTTATTTCAGGGAATACCGTATTGCACATCCTGGTCTTGCAGCCCAACAAAACCATTGCCTGTCAGGTGGTGGATCTGCTTTTGTCTCGGGATGCTGAATTTGACCCCACTCTCCCTCTGGACATGGTCCCCAACTACAGAGGGATCACCCCCTTCAAACTGGCTGCCAAGGAAGGCAACATAGTGGTTAGTGGTCCTCTATTAGTGTGAAACAAATGATAACGTTTATAAATCAAGGACAGCTGCACAGTACTTTTTAAAAATGTTTATAAAATATACTGTTGAGTGCTGTCCTTGATTTAAAAATGTTATAGTCATTACCTGAAGGATTCAGCACACAGTCTAACTGAGATATAGTTTTACACTGAGACATTATGAATATTATAACTACTTCTGTAGTTCCTATAGAATATAATAGCCCTAATACTGTATGTTTATGCCATATAATAGCCATGCATATATTTATGAGCGATACTTAAATGTTTATATCTTTTTCTAAAACACACTAATAATCCCTATCAGACCAAAGACGAAAGCTCAGCGAAACACTTCAGCTAGCTGAAACTGACCATTTTCAGTAATGTATCTGTTATCAGTAGGCCTTATGTATTTGGAAACATAATTTAGTAAAAGATGGTCTTACATTTTACTTGGTGTGCAACCCAGAGCACAACACTATATATTAAATATAGGGAGGACAAGAATATTTAAATGTCCATCATGTTTATATCAGTTTTTAGGATGTATAAACCATAGTTTCTGACAAAAAGCTTTTTAATATGGCCTAATGTCTCCTTATTGTGATTCTTTTTTCGACTGGTCAGGCATTTCAGCATCTTGTGAATCGCAGACGGATAGTGCAGTGGAACCTGGGACCACTGACATCTAACTTGTATGACCTGACGGAGATCGACTCCTGGTCGGACGAGCTGTCAGTCCTGGAGCTGATCGTGGGCAGCCAGAAGAGAGAGGTAAGAGTGAGCACCTATCACCGGCCCGCCCTGAGGGACTGTAGATCAGCATGAGGTGTACAGTAGCTGTGCATAGCTGATCCTGTCATGCTCTGTCTCTCTCAGGCCAGAAAGATTTTAGAAGTGACTCCTGTCCAGCAGCTGGTCAGTCTCAAATGGAACCTCTATGGGAAACATTACTTCAGGTAACCAGGATGACCTGGATATCACTACAGAACCTATGAATTCATCTTCAATCAATGGTGTTCTCCTGTATGTTTGGGCTTCAAACTTAGTGACTGAAATGCTGTAACCACAGCTCTCAAAAAGATTCCTGTTTCATTTTGTAATTTGGAAATGGTAGCATGGCTTAGTTTCACTTCTTTTTTCATCTCACTCAGTATCATTTAAATAATGTATGAGTTCCAAGGTTGTTCAGTTTTTGTTGTCATTCTTTTTCAAGGTTGCTGCTGCTGTTCTATCTGCTCTACATAGGAATATTCACACTTTGTTGTGTGCATCGCCCTCTAAAGGACATTCCTGAGAACTACACCCTCCCAGAAAATGACAAAACTATTAAAATACAAAATACCCTTAAGGTAACATTATAATACATTGAGGTAATAAATATAATATTTAATCGAAATTACTGTTTTTTTTAATTTTCATCCATATAATCATCTTTTGTCATATTAGGAGAGTTATGTAACCTACAAAGACCGCCTGCGTTTAGCTGGAGAGATCATCAGTGTTCTGGGAGCACTGGCCATTCTCTTTCTTGAGGTAGGCATGGGTGACTCTCTCAGTTCTCTCTCAGGAATGGAGGGGGGGGAAATGCTAATGTTATCTATGAACAAGCACAGAACAGCATTTCACACAGACCTTCAAGTGAAATGACTGAGTAAACTGGAACTGAGTAAATTATAACATTGGCACATTTGTGAATACTCATAGATTCCAGATATACTAAGAGTTGGAGCTAAGCGCTACTTCGGACAGACTGCACTCGGTGGCCCCTTTCATGTCATTCTGTAAGTTTCCACTGATATGAATATGAAAGACACATTGACTTTAATCAGTGTTACTGTATGTTTCATTTCACTATCTGGGAGCTGTGCAATTATGATGAAATCTTTATTTGAACGATTGCTTTCCCAAAATAGGGATATCCTGAATAGATCACTGTTATTTTAGTGCAATACATTAAAATGCTAAAGAATAAGCTAAGCTATATACAGTGATCACTATTCTTACGTCACACGAGGCGTATAAATATGACAGTATGGCGCTAGATGTGACTGTGTGTGTGTGTGACTGTGTGTGTGTGTGTGTATGTGTATGTGTGTGTGTGTGTTCCCTGCATCAGGATTGCCTACGCCAGCCTGGTGGTGATCCTGTGTGTGCTGAGGGCCACGGAGACGCCGGGCGAGTCCGTGCTCATGGCCATCTGTCTGGTGCTGGGCTGGTCCAACGTCATGTACTTCGCCCGAGGCTTTCAGATGCTGGGGCCCTACGTCATCATAATACAGAAGGTAGACATGCATGAGACACAGGCAGCCAGGCACACACAAAAATTATCCTCTGTGTACCCGTGACCTCTACCCGACCCTCTTGTGGTCATATGGGCCAGGGAATTGTTTGTGTTGTGATAGTGGTGGGGTGGAAGGCACAGTATGTTCGAGAACTAAAAACATCTCAGCACTACCTGTGGTTTTCTGTTCTTTTTAGGTCATATTCGGGGACTTGACCAAGTTCATGTGGCTGAGTTTTATTGTACTCATGGGATTTTCCACAGGTGAGTCATGTTGAATGTTCCATATATTAATATTAACTATACATTAACCAACATTACACACTCTTCAAACACTCCATATCTGCTTGTCTATGCATGACTTTCCAAATTGGCAAGGACCTTTCCTGAGTTACTAAAACAGTAACGCAACATTCCTCTCTGTTGCCCCCCCCCTCCACCCCACCCCCAGCCCTGTGGATGGTGTACATGACCCAGGAGCCGTTATCTCTGCCCGCGTACACCTCCTTCCCCATCACCCTCTTCTCTCTGTTTGAGCTGAGCGTGGGCCTCATCGACCTGCCGGTGGACCATCAGATCCACACGCCGGCCATCGTGCACGTGCTGCACTGCTGTGTCTCTGTGGTCTCCTACCTCCTGCTGCTCAACCTGCTCACCGCCATGATGAGCGACACACAATGGCGTGTGGCCCAGGAGAGGGACGAGCTCTGGAGGACACAGGTGAGGCAGTGGGGGTCAGTGCCAGAGCGCTGGCCAAGCGATGGCCTCTAGCATCTGCTGGATACGCTATGCATAAACACATACATCAGCAAATTCTTTTTTTTTTTTAAGTATATATTTTTGGGGCTTTTATGCCTTTATTGCGGATAGGATAGTGGAGAATGACAGGAAGTGAGAGGGAGAGAGAGTCAGGGTGGGATCCGGAAAGGACCACGGGGCGGGAATCGAACCCCGGGTCGCCGGCGTACAGTGCAGGTGCCCGCGCCAGTTGCGCCACGGCTGGGGCCTACATCAGCAAATTCTGGTCACACTTTACTTGGATAGTCCCCTTTACACTACCAACGGATGCTCAGATTATCAACAAACTATCTGTTGACTCTATTAACTACAATTTAAGGTTAGGGGATAGGGGTTGGGTTTGGTCAATGTTCAGTAATTGTTCAACAGCAATTTTGCATACTGAAGTTGAATCTCAACAGATGATTAAAGGAGAGGGTAAAGGAGAGGGCTCAACACAGCCCTGTGGTACGCTGGTGTTAAGGATGAGGGTTGAGGAGGTAAGGTTATCTGCGGTCAGTTGGTTAGGAAGTCCAGATTCCAGTTACAGAGAAAGGTATTGATGCCCAGTTCACTGAGTTTGGTTTCACACGTTTGATGAGTGCTGAATACTTAATAAGTCACAGGAAGAGAAACATAACCCCTTTGATCCAAGAACTCCAGGTGTTACCTAATGTGTGTGTGTATGTCCTACCCAGGTGGTGGCCACCACCCTGATGCTGGAGAGGAGGCTGCCCCGCTGGCTGTGGCCTCGGCTGGGAGTGTGCGGGCTCCTCTATGGCCTGGGGGAGCGCTGGTACATTAGGTATGCACCTGCTTTCACCGTTGTTCCAAGGCATTGTCCCAGACTTTGTGTCATTGTGGAAAGGTGGCTTAATAATACTGTAATACAATAATACATTTCTCAACAAAATAGACTTGCAGACTTTTGCTAAAGTATTTGGACTCCCTTCATGTGCTCTTGAAAGAGTAAAATAGTGTAAAGCATTTTTATATGTTTTTTTTCAGGGTGGAGGATCGCAATGACCCTTTGGTCCAAAAAATCCGCCGATACATCAATGTCTTTTTGAAGGATGGCGACCAGGTCAGGGATAAAGACGATCCAAACCCAAACAGGAAGTCCCTCAGGGGATGGCAGAAGATACGAGAAAGCACTTTGGGTTTCCACACAGAGAAGGAGGACATCTATTCTGATGGACAGGACATTCAGTTAGTTTGACAGCCAATCAAGAAGAACAATGATAGTATTCTGTGACATATGAAAGACAAATGAAGAAAAATGAAGCAATTATTTCATTCAGCGTTATGTGGATATCAGAGGGAAAGTTGATTTTAGGGCATTTTTCAGAAGTGACCATCCGTGGCACATAGAGCTTGAGTTCTTTATTTAATATATTAAACAAACTACAAACTGTCCAACGACTTCGTAATCTCAGAAGTGGCCATACTGGTCCCATAATGTACTGCAAAGACGGAACTCTGCATGTGATAAAAAAGATATAAAGAGTTATGAAGGACTAACAAGGTTCACAGGAAATGTAGCTGATATAATAAAACTGTTATCAACTTTAAGCAAAAAAAATGCTAAATAAAAATTAAATATAACATTTACTCATCTTTCTATATCACTGAAAACAATTCATAATTGTTATACAATTTGGAAAAATTCCACAGGTTTTTAAGTGCAAAAAGGCTTTCAAAGTGCAAACAAACAATACATTGAAGCTGGTTCTTCAAATAAAGGCATTTTAAAGTACAGTAATTTTATGAATTACACAATCTTCCAGTAAATCTACGATCACATGAAACTTCCATTATCATTATGATTTGTCGGAATATGAAGGTATGATACAGTGTAAGTTAAGATCAGTGGTTATGAAAGAAAGATATGAACTGGTGAATGAGGCTGATGGTGTAGTCAGCAGAAGGACTTCAGCGATCTTTCTGACAGATGTAGTATGTAACAGCTGAGCATTTTGCAGTTGTCCAGCTCTGGGTAGGAACAGCTTCTCCATTCAGATACACGCAGTCTGCTTCTCCAGGCTGCTCTGACCAGTTACTGTCAGAGAGAGGAACACATTTTATAAATCCCTCTAGAATCAACACCCTTCAAGAGAAATGACCTCTACTAGTAAGTCTCCATCATGTCAGAAGTAGAATAGCCAGCTGCACAGATGGACAGCACATGACCATAACACCAAAACTAAGTGATGTTTGCTGCTCAGCAGTCCATAATCCTGACCATACTAGCCTTTACTCACAATCTTTTCACAAAGCACTTGCACTGTTACACAATCATATTAAGTTCCTCTATCAATGATGCTCACCTCTTGCCCAGTGTAGAGTTGTCCACCCAGAGCCATGCCCCAGAGCGGGAGCGGCTCAGGCCAATCCAGTGGAGACTCTTGCTCACCTGAGACAGAAAGTTCTGAAATGGAAAGTATTGGTATTTGGTAAAAGAGTAATGGACGACTTTCAGAATGATACTGTCAGTGGACTGCTGAGCAATAGCAAACCTGGACTCTGTCTTGGTCAGGAACAGCCAGATCACCACCTCTGCGCCGGCACTCGCTTCTGCTCTCAGACCAGGTGAGACGCTCCCGGGAGAGCAGGAAGCAGAAGCCTTCAAACTCAACCCAACCTTTCCCACACTTGTGGCATGTTGAGGCTGAAACAGGAGGCACAGAGGCTGCCATGTTACATAATGCCTCCCCATAGTTTGTTTGGCATACTGCGGTTTGTGGTACATTTTTAAAATCTGACTAACAATGCAGTTTTTCAGGTGATATGAAAAATTAAACATATAGCACTATTCTCTGGATTCGTGATGCTGTGCATCCACCCCAAATATACATCCAAATTACCAAAGTAATTTAGCATGCCATGTTCATAACTCACTGTGAACTTGTCTTTGCGGGTAAATGGACAGGCATCGCTCTAAAGTGCAGACAGAAGACACATCTATATTCTCCCCCTCGTTCAATCTGTCTGGACAGACCGATTGCATCTGCACTGGAATCATAGACAGATGGACAGACAGACAGACAAACAGACAGGCAGATTTTTAAAAATTCAACCGCAAATTGCCTCGTTCTGAGCAACACATCAAAAACACGTCTAACATCACATCAGTCTGTAAAAAAAACAAGTACCAAGAATAGTTGGCTAATAGTGCAACATAACCATGGGTTATGGGTCATTTCCTCAACTGTGGTTCGCGTGTGTGTTGATGTACGTGCATTAGTTCACCTGTGTTAACATGGTCTTATGTTAAAACTTGTATAGCCTTAGCCAGCCAGCCAGCCAGCCTACGTTATGCATCGCAGGAATTATCTGTAACTTACACTTCATTGCGAGCGCAATAATCACAACCAATAGTATCAGACAGATGACAGAGAGAATCGCAGTCACGGCCCGGAACAGGCGAAATCTTGAGAAGTCTGAAAAGAAAGAAAGTTAAGAGTGGCATGTGATCAAGTAATTTCTTCATGAACGCCTGTGCGTGTATAGGATGTGGTTAAATGATGAACCCTACCACTTAAATCTGTCCTCGGCGGTTCCCCAAATTTACTCGACTTTTTTTCCTCTGCATAGTTCCCAAAATTGCAGAATTTTATATACATCGTCGAAATGATTTCTTTAGCCTACGAGATTCGGGTTTGACTTGAGCACCGTCTTGCTTGGTCTTCCGGTGGTACCGGAGAGCTATTTTGGGTAAGTGTGGGGGCGCAGTCCTCGACAGTTTAATTCTGCAACTGCAGAGGGCACGCATTACAGCTCCTATCTCTATAGTAACGTGGTTCTTTCCGTCCCATTTATAATTGATATGCGTATCACAATACTTTCCTTGTCTGTTTTCTATTCTGGAGCGCACCAAATCTGGCACACCACGGACCAGAAAAACCATAACGTCAAACAAGGACAACCCCACGATGTGTTGGTTCAGCCCGGGCATTTTGTTATTCTATCGCTCCTGTAAACAAGGCCTCCAGAGCCTCAGGTGGCCTTGCAGTTTTCCGGACAGTCCTCTAAAATCTTCTAGGTCGGGATTGTCTCACATGCTATAATTTTCAGGGACAGAGACCGATTTGCTTTTGTTTGAATAGACTAAATTGGTTAAAAAGAAATGCTTTTTACATAACATAAGGGATAAACATGTGCAAAGTCCTGATTTTGAAATTAGACAGGCCTACTAATGGGACAACCCACTGAATGAGAGATCAGCTGCACAAGAAACACCATAGCCCACAGTTTTTTTTTCTCCACCGGCACCGAAATTCATATTTTGCAAATATGTAATAGTTAGAATGATACATTGCAAGTACTAAATGATGCCCTTTAAAATTTAGTGTAGGATTTGGGAACCATTCACTTAATTGCTGAGTCTGACACATTATAGCCTAGTTAACATCAGAGGCTTCTCAAATCTCATTTGAGGTTAATAATGGGTCTGGGGACCCCTCATTCACTTCTAATTTCCAGAAGTGGAACCAGCAATGAGATAACGTAACCAGCAATGGGTTGGTGCATTAAAACCTTAGCCAGTGTTTTCAGAAGTACAGTATAAAAAAATCTTCCTTGTAAATTAAGATTTTAAATTCAGCACTTAATTCCAAAGAATATACACATCCATATACAGTTATGTAACACTGACACCATCAGCGCAGCTTGGTTGAGTTAAACAGATTGACCACCTTCTGTCTATTTTACTCTTGCTGTGTCTCTCTATTCCTCTTTCTGTACCTTTCATTTCTCTGTTGTGGACTGTGTCTACCCATAATTGTTCATTCACTATTTGTTTTTCTGCAAGGTGTTTAGATCCACTACATAGTTGTTGCATGTACCCCGTAGTTGTTGCATGAAAGCCACTGAAGCACTGTTTTCAATCCCAAGAATAAACATATCTTCAGCATTAAAATCAACGCAAGACACTCCATGCAGATGCCTAGCAAACTAATGCCACATAATTACTTTTCAAAACACAAAAGTCAAAGAAATCCATCTTTAAGAGGGTGAATGATTACAAATCTCTTACAGATCAAATACTGAATTACAAATCTACAAGAATGAAGCAAGAGAGTGTTGATGGAAGCCGACTGAAATCCATTTCTGTACAAATGTAATTTTATGGCCTACTCATGCAGCTGTGCAAGTAGTGCTTTGTGTTTAGTTCAGCATTGTAGTCGGACTGTACATTTCTCCTTATGCCAGTAGAACAGTGACCATGACAAAAAAAAAAGATATTTGTCAAATTCGTACAGTGTGGAATTGAATGTGCATACTTGTTATGTGTTTCTGAGGCTGTTTTGCCAGGGTTGCCGTCTCATAGACATCCTCAGATGGATTCTGAAGTTTGGAGTAAACATTGGTTTCATCCTCATCCCCTCCCTCTGCTGCCTCTATAACTGCAGAGCAGTGCAGACAAATTGACAGGAAATGAGTTAGTAATCCCATGGATATGTTGTTATAGTGGTGCAGAGTGCAGACATAGGTCTAGTCTTTCAAACATGTATGGAACTGTGAAAACATCACATAGATTACTGTAAATATAATAACACACTGTAGGCCTACCATCCGTCTCTGGGATCTCTGCACTTTCCTCCACGTCTTTATCATCAGGTTTACGGTCAGCGCTGGTCAGCTCCTCCATCTCCATGATTTTGCTGTTTGTTCTCCCTCTCTTTCTGTTTCTGTTTACCAGTTAGTGTCGAGGACCAGTGTCCAGCCAAGCGTGCTGCTATAATTAGTGTCAATAGCTTGAAACCAAATAACGAAAAGCTGTCCAAAGCTGTCAGGTGAGTGTAACTATAATAACTAGATTTGAGAAAGCCACTGTTTTCAATCCCAAGAATAAACTATTATCCTCAGCATTAAAATCAACGCAAGACACTCCATGCAGATGCCTAGCAAACTAATCAAACTTCCTCAAAATCTTCAGATGTAGCCTACTATCTCCACTTCCCTCTGTAGCACCCTGTCATAAGTTTGCAAAGTCTGACAGGTACTTTCACCATTAAAAATATCCATGCATCCAGGAATCTTTAGTTGGAAATAACTGAGGGTATTACCAATATTACATTAATAATTTCCAATATCAGTTTAGTTGTTATCATAAAATAGCAGTATTGCATGGCTTTATCATGAAAAGAAATGAAAACACATAAACTCACAGAAAATCACAAAACACATAAACTTGTCTTAACCTTAATTGTTTTATCACTAAGACCTATATCACAAATGTTTCTCTTTATCTTTCTCTTAGCTTAGACCAGGGCTATTCAAGTTCATTACCATGTGGGCCAGACAAGAAAACCACTGGGTCTTCGCAGGCCACCCAAAATACGGTGTTGCTAAAAAAGTTGCTTTTGTTTTGAATCTATGATCTTGTCAAAAAAGAAAGGCATTAATAAAGATTAACAAATAAACAAAACAAATTTCCTCCTGTTCATCGCACACCTGACATGTCTCTATTCTATACGGTCTTGCATGCAAGCAGATTCCTTCAAATGCGCCGCTCGCTGACTATCAAAATACTGATGCGCTGTTTGAAGCTGCGCTGCTTGCTGTTAAAGGAAATGACAGATGTCATTCTCATTGGTTTAAATGATGTTACGCCTAAAAAACACCATTGATAATGACTAATTAAGAATTATAGGAACGCCTTGTTGCACCATCCGCCCGACGTTTGATAACAAAACCACTCCCAATGTGGACTGGATAACCCACTAAATTTAATTAAGCTATTCGCTAGTGACCATGCATTTTAGATCGCTAAAATAGGGGCCATAGAGTAGGATCTGGATAGTCTGAGGATAGAAACTCCTTAATCTTTCTGTTTAAGTGATGTGGCTAGAGGTGTCCACCTGACCTCAGCGATCTGAACAGTGCATTGTCAGGGAATGAAATGTCTTTGAGAATAGTTTGGACCCTTATTCACACTCTTTCTGGTGTAGATGCCCTGCAGGGCAGTGAGAGGCACTCGGATGGCATGTTCAGCAGAACGTACTGCCCTCTGCAGGGCACTGCAATCCTGAGCTGTGCAATGTCCATACCAGGTGATGATGCTACCTGTCAGAATGCTCTTCACAGATGAAAAGGGCATTGGATGTTGACAGTCCATATTAGGTCCTCAGTACTGTATGGGGCAATTCCACGGAAAATTTACTTTTTGTCACATCCATAACGCCAGTGAAATGCCTTGGCATTTGTATGATGTGAATGATAACATTAATTTTTTGTGCATTTTTTCTCATGTACATTCTTCAGCCAAAAATAGCAAATGCTCAGATTTCATGTAATCATTCACATCATACCATACCATCACATTTTATTGGCTTTATGGATGTTACAAAAAACTTAATTTTCCATGGAATTGCCCTATACACATTTTTTATACACATACATTTTTTTTCAAACCGAGTATGAGTACCGGTACTTACATTTACTTGCCGATACCAAGTAGCCTACCGATATACCGATATTTCTACCACAAAATAACAAGCATAAAATTACAATGAATTTTCTTCTCTGCTCTTGTTACAATAAGCCTAAAATACATATAAATTGTAATGAGTATCAAATAAAATATATAATCAGGTTATTTCAAACCAAAAATAAGCCTCCACACTGGCACCGTCTCCATATCTTAATTAAACAAACATTGAATATTTTGCACTGTGTGTATGTGTGTAAGTTGGGGGGGGGGGGGTATAATGGTGTGTGTGTGTATGGGGGGGTGTAATGGGTTGTGTGGGGGGGGCTATACCTGTGTGTAAGTGTGTGTGGGGGGGGTGTATGTAATGGTATGTGTGTGGGGGGGTATGGGTGTGTGTGTGTGGGGGGGTGGCTGTGTGTGTGTGTGTGTGAGTGAGTGAGTACTGTGTGAGTGTCATCATAACTGGCAACCCTTCACTCAACACCACCATCTTCAAGCTGATATACAGTCACTAAATGTACATACACATACAAATTTGTTTATTTTAATGGCCCGCCATGGACAGAATTTCACAAAACTTGGCATGCCCCCAGAGGCTTTTAGCGTGACCATACACATCACATTTGGGACTGTACAGAACATCTCAGCCAAAGATATAGAAAGAATTCTGTGACTTTACCATATCAGTAACAGAGTTACACATTTTAACCTGAGAATATATCCTATACTGGCATGAAACATTTAAAATGAAATATACTAAATCAAGTGTCCTATGGCCATTTCTTTTGGAAATTATTTTATATTTTTGATATAGAATAAGAAAAAAGTTGGCAATATCTTTCACAATTACTTTCAGATAAATGAGCTTTTCAAGAGCACAAATCTATTCTGCCTGACACTCCACTTTGATCTAAGGCACAGAAACAAACTTTAACCGGTTTTGTAAACTTTGAGTGATTGGTAATCATACCAGATGTAGAGATGCTTAAAATTTTATTTTTTACCCTAGATGTTAATTTGCGTGTGATCTTCCCCAGTAGCTAATATGATGGGGAAACAGTGTAATTAAGTGGTATTGGTAGAGGTGAGTTTTTACGAGTACGACTAAATAGGCCCAGTATCGGCCTGATCCCTGATGCGAGTATCGGTATCGGGCCACACCACATTCAAAGCTTGTGACCCTATTCAAACTAGTTTCAGCACAGACACACACAAATTCACATTGTCTTTACACATCACACTGATGCAAAATAATCAATTCATGGTTTCAGCCATCACTGTTTTAAAGATTTTATTTTGCACAAAAAAGTTCTTGATATTACTTTACAAAAAATACTATTTGCATTAAATACAGGTGATTCACCCACAAGAGAGAAAGATGAACTGGCCTCTCTCTCCAAACTTAATACTTCTCCACACTCTTACTTTCCGTCCTTGATCGTTCAAATTTTCATTGCTCCGCCACCCTCAAAATTAAAAATTTCAAATTATATTTCTGACATGGATCATGAATATTATGTATAACTCCAAAATACTGACTCAAACAAATGCCCACCCAGCCCCTCACCCTTTAGCTATCCCTAAGCCCTTTGCTCATCATACGTATCTTATATGGGATTATAGTGGTAACACATTAGGAATTTTAGTCTGTCTCCCTCTTCTCTTTCTTTACCATCCATTTGCAACCTTTCTCCATCATTCATAACCAGATTCAGGCACCATATACACTTTCATTGCTGTATGTCATGTACAAGAAAAGGTCCTCATCATGATGCTCCTGCAGCCATAGAGAAGGAGGATTTAGTATTTGCTTTACATGCAACACATCAAGCAAATATGTGAAACATTCTATGTGAATTTAATTTAACCCATTCCATTCGGTTGGTAGTAGAGTAATTGGTTTGATTAGGGCGATGTTCTTACCTCATAGACTGCAGAGAGGGGCATGCTGGATGGGGGTAGGGAGTTCTTGACAAAAAAGAAAAGAGCCTCCTCGGGCCTCATAGACACTCGCTGTCTAATCAGGAAACACAGCTGACCCACTGCAAGACATTTAATAAGACATTCAATAAGAGGAAGTATTAAGTGTTATGACAAACTAAAAAGATGTTGGCAATGGAATTAAGGGTCACGCGTGTAAAAAGGGAAGTAATTGCAAATGGTCAGACATAAACATCATCCAGTTTCATTTTCTTATAAAAGGAATATTTAATCATTTAATAGTTAAATATTTATTTTATAAGACAATTAAACAATTATTGAGAAGTCTAAAGGGCTGGATTTCCCCATCTGCACCATGTGATATGCACAGTAGGTCACAATACATTATATCACAATGCTATTTAAAGTAATTTACGTCCAATTTTAACACTTTCATCAAGGTCCTAAATTAAACAATTAAATATATCTATAAAAAAAATACATTACACAATTAATTAAACACATCTTTAAAATAACACTTTCATCAAGGTCCTAAATCAAACAATTACATACATCTTTAAAATGCATAAGAAAAAGAGACATTCTGTGTGTTTGCAACTTTGTGGTTACTGTTATACATACAACTGTTACTACTGTTGCCATCTACAGGAGCTGCATAGGTATTACAATAATGATTAACGGTCAACAGAAACCCACATCAAAAAATACTGCTTTCGTAAATATCTTTATGAACAACTAGACTGATATGATGGGAAGTCATTTAGAAGTCATTGAGAAGGGCTGAACAGTGGAGTACAAAACATGTCTGACTTACCTGTAAGATCTGAGGGAACTAGGTACTTCTTTTTGTCCAGTTCTGGAGCTCGTGACCTAGCAGCCCTCTCCACAATAATCTGATCAGAATGAAAAGAAAGAAGTTTGCTCTGTAAGATATGTTGCTTGCACAATAAACAATGGAAATGACAAATCACAGCCTCATCACATTACACTATGACACTGCATAACTGGAAGTGACCTTACAGGTATTTTATCGGGGTGTTTAGCTCGGACACGCTCCCCCTCTGCTTTCCTCACTTCCGGAGGGACAGTTCGCTGATACTGACTGGTCATCTAAAGGGGAGAGACGGGGGAATCATCTCACATCTTCCACAAGTTACTGACATCATTTATAAGTGTGCAACTACAATATGGTCATGCGTAGTATGATTTGTCATTTAACCTGACGACCAAGAGCATGTTCCAGAAATCTTCAGACAAGTTCACAATAAACAGACTGAATACAGAGAATCACTAGCACCAAATACATGTTATTTTCCTCAATAACTGGATGTCAGTGAATTACACCGTTTGGCCTTCATTGACATAACTTCAGACAGAATACCATAACTTATGCAATGTGCTATATCAGTTATATAATATTAACAAAGGTAAGTCCACCCTTTACAAAAATAAATAAATAGAGAGAAATGAGAAAGCCAATGCTGAGTAGGCCTACTAACTCAGACACTATGCAATATGATTTCAGCAGTGCAGACTAGAACATCATAGTAAATGACCAAAGTGGAAAACCACTCATAATAAACATCTGTTTGCTATCGTTGCCTCCCCAGTAAAACAGACCCTGACGCGGTTTTGTTAGGCTCGACGTTTATCATTAATTTCCATCAGTAGGCTAACGTTACCTCAGCGCTAAGACCATTACGCTATCTGTAACCTTAAAATCATTCACATGACAACGATAGTAACGTTATACCCTCTCTAGTTTAGTCGACAACTGATAGGCAAGACTGACCTACCCCACTACGTCGTCGGAAACAAGCGATTAACGTTAGCTAACCCAGTGATACACATACCTTAATACCCTACTTGCTAGCTGGGAGGCTAAGTGAACTAGTGCTGTGCTGTGCTGTGCTACCCTACATCTATCTATCTATCTAGAGGGCTAGAAGAAGAAGCTATGCCAATAACGATAAACCTCACCTTAAAAACACTGGCAGCTGAATATCAGACCCTGTAAACGGGACACAAACCAGTCCTTTCTGAAGCACAACAAGACCACACTAAAACGTGGAGCTAATTGCAGATACAAGGCAAATTATCCTCAGATTTCCCGTGAAGAAGTCTATTTTAAAATGTCGACTGATCCACTTCTCTCGGTGAAACAACAACAAACTTTAACCCGCCCATTGCATTGAAATGTGACCAATAGGAGACGTACACACAGACAGACGTTACATCCATCCATTCAGTGGCGGACGAAGGTTGGGTTTCTAGTCTGTTGACAATATTTCCATTGGGTTAAACCACTAACGATCCGCCTCTGGTTGAGATGAATGACAGCACACTATACAAATAGCATACAACCAAACTAGGCCAAAATGCAAATTAAGACGTGCCCTACGTGTCATGCTACAGGGCAGAACTGAATGTGTCTTTGCTTTCTAGTGGAGAACTTGCGAAATCGGTTCAGATTCTCTTCTTTCCGACTGTTTTCCCAGACAAATTGAAAACAATAAATTAGTTATTGCTAATTCCAGTGATAGATTTCATTAGAAGCTGTTTTTAAGGCCTAGTCTACGCCACTTCAGACGTAGATTGCCCCGTTAAACAGAATGTATGTAGGCTATTGTTTTCATTTACTATACACAGTCTGAGAGTAGGCCTATATTATAGCGTTAAAAATATGGAAATTGTAGAATAATATGGTTTCAGAGCATAATGCTATTCTTGAAAAACAACGAGAGTAGGCTATTGCACAACAGTCTGTGGATAACCAACTATACTATTGTTGACTGTCTGAACAACGATATAGTCATCAAAATATAAAGTTCAAATATAGATAGATTAGGCTAATATATATATATATATATATATATATAGGGGTAATTCAATGTGCTTCACAAAAAAGTGAAGGATTGTACAACCCTGCAAATCATGTTCACCCTATATGATATTGAGTTCAAAGACAGCATATAATTGAGACAGAGAGAGAGAGAGAGAGAGAGAGAGAGAGAGAACATTGACAGAGAGAGTGTTATTTTTTTGTAATGCAGTGTTTATTGAGTCTTAATAGTGTTTTTAATTTCATGATGGACCCAATGTGATAGGTCTGGACAGCAGATCATCCATTTTAGCACCTGGGCTATGGAACCATCATGTGTTACTGTTGTAATATGTACAGACTACAGTTTGCCATTGTTCTCCTGAAATATTCAAGTTCTTAGGCTACATGAGAAAGGCCTGGACTGGATGGCAGTATGTTGCTCAAAACCATACACTCCGCATGAGTTATTTTGCACCTTGATATCCTTACATCTCAACATAGGCTCTACTCATCGTCAAACATCACTATCATAATATCCTGACCTGACCAAATGGCATCTTTTAAGGTCAGTGAACCTGACATAGTAGCCTATTCCAGAGCCGCTCTGGCCTATTCTGTAAGACCTTTACTGTGGAAAATGTCCCCCGGAAGTTGTTACTTCAGCTACCGGGCCAAAAGAACGAAAGGACCGTATTATTAGACCGTGCTCTTATTTCCAGGTGGAATTGAAATAAAAGAAATAATATAGTTATACTCAATCTGGTTCATAGTCTTTATACCGAATTTTGTCGATTGTTAGATCACCATTCATTCCAGTTCTTGGAAACTCATTATTTCAACGGTAACACGTTTTCTAGAAAGCTCTTCATGTGGTAGTTGGCTAAGTAGCTAATTAGCCTATCAAATCTTGCAGGCACTTTGATGGGTTCAGTGCATGCAGTGACGCCGATTTCCCGCAAATAGGATAGCTGTTATTATTTGTATAAGGATATTATAACGTACGCTGTGAATTTAGTTGTCAGCTGAAAGTGTGCGTAGCAGCCCGAACAGTAAATTAACGTTATCGATACCCAGCTCACCACTCCTCCATCTGAGGTTAGCTAGCATCGTGGAGTACCAGGAACATGTCGGATTTTGATGAATTCGAGAGGCAGTTGACAGAAAACAAACAAGGTGAGGCGAATCTCCCTCTCTCTAAAAGGAAGGCTTATTTGTCATACAGCATTAACTACATGGTTAGACTATCAAGACTGTTTGCAGGGAAATATAATATACGCTAGCTATTGACTGCTAGCTTATTGTCTTCTCTATTTTAGTACGTTCAGAAGTTGCTTTTTATTCTGTCGAGTTGCCTAATTTTACGTGATTGCGTCACATGTATTATGTTGCAGTGCTTTCAAAATACATTTAGCATTGTTATGGTCTTTGTTAAATGTAAAAGTTGTGTCTGCAACTTGCAGTGTTGCTTCTCCTTGCTGCGAATAAAGCTAATAACGTTAGATGTTGGTCGTCATTACCTTTGTCACACGCGCGCCGTTACAAGGCTCGCGGACACAAATCCTGTTGGCTGTCAAATATGTTTTGTCTTGCAAATAGGCAGTGTAAGAAAAAGAAGGCATCGTGTTATATTTTAACTCCAAGAAATTGAGTACAGTCAAAAGTCCACTTCATGTGTTGTTATTTTGGAGGTGGTAGACCAACTGCACGTTCAAGTCATTTTGAGATATCTAGAGATTAGATATAGAATGAATATTTAACAACAACCAACACTGTTATCCGTAATTAGGAGACAGTTTCCTGTTAATGGATCCATTCAGTGTATCAGTGTTTACAAATGTTCACCCAATAGGTAGGCTATATGTCAAGATCAGAGATGATGACATCAATATGATGGGAAGTTGAGTCTTGGTTGTCTACACTGGGTAGGTTGCCATCCGTAACGTTAATTGTCATATCATGATGTAGTGCACACTGCTTGATGGTTATGGCTGAAGTCTGCGTGCCTTTAACACTGTCAAAAATTTAACGTTCATTAGCAGACCGGGACAAGGAGAATAAACACCATGGGCGCAGCCGTTCGCGAAGTAGAAGCCGGGAGAGAAAACGGAGAAGCAGAGATCGGGACAGAGACCGGAGGACAAGCAGAGACCGACACGGAGACAGCAAAGATCGCAGACAGAGACGCAGGTACCTTTCAAAGATATTGCCTTTTAATTTCAACTGGCTTTAAGAGTTAGGACCCTTGACTCAAGAATATTTTTGATTGGGAATTTAGATGTGATATATTGGAAGTTTTTTTCTGCTTCCTGTCAAAACGCCTCCAGCCAGATATCTCTACTGATTGATGGAAATGTTGTATATGTACATCACAATCTGTCGCTGAAAAACTGCCTGTTAATGAAAAACTTCCCAATGTTGTCCATCTCCATAATAAATTAGGCAAACATGGTTTATATCTTGGTACAATGTGCATTTCATATTTAATCATTGTATACTGACTGTCTCAAACTCAATTGCAGTCGTTCGCCACACCGTGAACCAAAAAAGAAGAAAATCAAGAAGTACTGGGATGTGCCACCTCCTGGCTTTGAACACATCACCCCCATGCAATACAAAGCCATGCAGGGTCAGTTCATCTCCACTGTGTCATAAACTTGATAAAACAGGCATTTGCCAGGAAGTGATTTTCTGCCGAGGCTTCCATTTCAATAAACGCTCATTTAGATGAGGCTCTGACATTCAGACTGTGCTCTGTTTTCTGACACTCAGCTGCTGGTCAGATTCCGGCCACTGCCCTGCTTCCCACCATGACCCCTGATGGCCTGGCAGTCACCCCCACCCCTGTGCCCGTGGTGGGCAGCCAGATGACCCGACAAGCTCGTAGACTGTATGTTGGCAACATCCCGTTTGGCATCACTGAGGTGAGTTTTGGATGTGGAGCGGAAGGTTCTATCCGAGTCATAGTATGAAGTCAGATTTCATTCGGGAATCGGGATGAGTAAAATATTTCTTATTTTTAAAGTCTGTATTTGTAGCTCTTACTGTTCTGCAGTGATTTGAAGATTCTGGGTTCTTCATGAAGTTTGTATGTCTGTCTGTCTGCAGGAGTCCATGATGGACTTCTTCAATGCTCAGATGAGATTGGGTGGACTGACTCAGGCACCAGGCAACCCCGTCCTTGCAGTGCAGATCAACCAGGATAAGAACTTTGCCTTTCTGGAGGTCAGTCTTACAACTTGCCATCTCTCTATATCTGACTCTTGCTGAAGAGCGGAAGCGGTCAACTGGAATGTGTGTGTTTTTGTGGCTGTGATTCTCAGAATGCACTCTGGACTAATATTGTCCTTCCCATGCCTGTTTGTAGTTCCGTTCGGTTGACGAGACGACTCAGGCCATGGCCTTTGACGGGATCATCTTCCAGGGCCAGAGCCTGAAGATCCGCCGGCCGCACGACTACCAGCCGCTGCCAGGCATGAGTGAAAACCCCAGCGTCTATGTACCAGGTAGCTTACTTTCCATTGTCCAGCCTACACTGTTTTTGTAATTGTGACACGAGGGGGATCGGGTGTTTGTGCCATAATTAAAACTTATATTTTCCTCAAGGAGTGGTGTCCACGGTCGTGCCAGACTCGGCTCACAAACTCTTTATTGGCGGCCTTCCTAATTATCTCAACGATGATCAGGTCAGTGTTGTGTCCATAGTTTGAATTTTCAAGGTTTTCGTCCCATATTAACACTAAGACTATGCAAACAGTGCCCTGTTCAGATCTTTATGAATGTATTGCCAATCCATTTCACAGGTGAAAGAGTTGTTGACCTCGTTTGGACCTTTGAAAGCCTTTAACCTGGTGAAGGACAGTGCCACTGGCCTCTCGAAAGGCTACGCCTTTTGTGAATATGTTGATGTGAACGTCAGTGATCAGGTGATTACAGATTGCCCTCCATCTCAGACTTGAACATATGCTGATATAGATGTATGGGCTTTAATTTGCACCACACACACGTCTTATCTGCGTATAGTTTAGATTGCTTTAGATTTTGTATGTCATCTTAATTGGCAAAAAATTCAAACAGTGTTATCAAGATGTTAAAAACCATGATGCAGATGATTCTAATTGCTAATTTTGGAGCTGTGAATGATATGGTCATTGGGTCAGACTGGGTTTTCTCAGATCTCAAGCTCTGCAGTTCATTTCAGTTCAAATGGATGTTGGTGGGGTAGGACACTGAAGGGCACTCTTTTATGGAACTTGTGACAGTTTGTCAGGCCACTAATGAGCCTAAGCTGTAGGCAAAGCCAATCGGCTGATTGACACTTGCATTAACCTGTCCCGGTCTGATGCTGCTCTCTTTCTTAGGCCATCGCGGGGCTGAATGGCATGCAGCTGGGTGATAAGAAGCTCCTGGTGCAGAGAGCCAGCGTGGGCTCCAAGAATGCCACTCTGGTGAGTGTCAGAGGGAGTCAGCGAGCGAGAATTTGGCCTTTCAAAAGATGCCTGTCTGTTAAGACATGAAAGATGCCAGTATGTGTTCAGACTCTGCTGAATGAATCTCATTTTGTGTCTCTGTGTGTTTCTCTTCACTTTGACTCCACCCCCGTCCCCCACCCCCACCCCATTGGTCCTCTGCAGACGAGTATAAACCAGACGCCGGTGACGCTGCAGGTCCCTGGCCTGATGAACAGCTCCATGAACCAGATGGGTGGCATCCCCACGGAGATTCTGTGCCTGATGAACATGGTGGTGCCCGAGGAGCTCCTGGACGACGACGAGTACGAGGAGATCGTGGAGGACGTGCGGGAGGAGTGCGGCAAGTACGGCCAGGTGAAAAGCATCGAGATCCCCAGACCTGTGGACGGAGTGGAAGTGCCGGGCACTGGCAAGGTAAACTCAACTGGGATGCTCTGGCTTCAAATAAAGACCCAGTCAGGTACAGGCAATGTTGGTCTCCCAACACATCCACTGCATAGCACCGCAGCCGCAGACACACAGGCACACATAAGCCCATAGCGATCAGCAGCGATCAGCAAAGCACATATGTGCACGCATGCTGATCATGTATATTGAAACCGTGCTGGATGCAAAGGCACGTTACAGCTGAGCAAGGGTATGACGATGTATTAAATTATACAGTAATGGTTGTTGCTTGTTGTCATATTGTTGTTATATTAGCCATGTTAACCGTAATGCTTTGCAAATTCACATATCCCAACATTGTACACATGCACCTGAATGGTTTTGTTGATTATATTATGTGGTTGTTTTTTCCTCCAGATTTTTGTAGAGTTCATGTCTGTCTACGACTCCCAGAAGGCCATGCAAGGGCTTACAGGAAGGAAGTTTGCCAACAGGGTGGTGGTGACCAAATACTGCGACCCCGACGCCTATCATCGTCGTGACTTTTGGTAGGGGTGCGGGGAGGAGAGCACGTTGATGGAGAGGGAGGTGAGAGCGGGGTGACCAGTACTCAGTTGGCTTTGTCTATATGGAGGAATTTCTGAAGAAGAGGGCAAAGGAAGCGGGAGGGCAAAACCGGTTTTATCAGGAAAAACAAGCTATGGGGAGAGCTATCAGATAGAATAGATGGAATAGTGTGCTATGTGATCATTTCATCAGTGAGCAAGAATGTGTAATATGAATTACTGTGTTCTTCTGTTCTGCCTCTTGTTTGAAATCTAGATGTTGTTAAACTATTGAATTGAGGTCAAATGGGTACTGGGGGACCTTTTATATGAATTAAATTTAAAGATTTCATCACAATTCTTCTTTTTAGAGTCTTTTTTCTGTCTGTCTGTTCATATTTTTTTATCCCTCCATCTTTACCCTTGTCTTTCGTCCTCCTCAGTCTTTTTAGTGTCCAGAATTGGCCTTCTTCATCTAACCAAATTTGTAAACGGCAAAACAAAAGTTGAACTGAAATCATCCTATTTTATACATACTGTATATCTCAATGTTGACTGCTGTTTTTTTAAACTGTCTCAAATTGTATGTATCACAAATAACATACTGCATTGATGTTTGAGGACCAGTAGAACAATTTGACTTAATAAACTTGATGCATTTGAAGATTTCTTTTCAGACATTTTCGTTCCATCACAGTTATCCATTCCTATTTATTTTACCCTCAAACCATTTCCCCTTTCCAGAATGCTCCTATGTTGCATCAGAACATGTTCATTGTGTAATTCAATCAGGCCAAATGAATGATCATGGTTGCTGAAACTGATAAATATGTTCAAATGTGTTGCCTTGCAGTTGTCCCCCATGTTAATACTTTTGAATAACCTACTTCTGTATAGTTAAAATAGATCGTTTATTTTCCACTATCATTTTCAACTAAAGCTGTGAGTTCATCTGTTTCCTACCACAGTGTCTCCAAGACATTACATTTGGGTGAGTCCTGAGCACCAGCCACACAAGGGAACATGGCTGCTTGTAGTAAAGATTCAAGAGGAGACATTTGCCAATTGCATGTTTTGGTATTTGCTTTTTACCTTGAGGCACAATAGTTAAGAATATTCATAAATCGTGTGTGTGTGGTCAGTGACCCTCATAAAGTTATTCTTAATGAATTCTAATTTCATAGCAGGTAAAGGATTGTTATGCATCTCTCGTCATTGACATCGATTCAAAGAAACGTGTGTAGCATATTTGATGGTGCATACTCTCTGACAGCTGAACATTATGTTCCCCATCCAGTAGATCAGCTACCAACTCATGACCAGATCAAACATGATTGGTTGGCTCCTCATTATGAGCCACTATACCCATAATGAATGACCCCACTGTTGGACACCCTTTAACTCATTTAAAAACATTGCTGTCCCATTGTTGATCCTTTATTACAGGACCATGATGTCAGGGCTAAAGCAGAGTCATAATAGTCCATGACAGAAGATGCCCAGTAGATGGCGCCCTTATTATCCTGCAGGTGCAATAATCATGAACTGTTTTCACATATGAACTCCACACAATGTAAGGAGAATCAGGCCCTGACATTTTCGTTTTCACAACTGTAGTAACGGTCACAACCATAGTCTGGTGCTCTTGTGGCCCTTCAGTTTCCTTCCTTATTTAATCTAAAACTTGCCATTTCATCTTCCTGTTTGCCTCTCAATTTCTTTGCTTCTCATTCCTTTGTTTCGTTTTCTTTGATCTTCAGTCCAGTGGAAGCAGCCATAAACTTGTCATACTGTAACAACTAGGACTCTTGTCATTCCTGGAGCCCCATGCACTCCTCTGGGGATCTGGCTTTTCAGACAAAGTCAGGCGACACACTTGTGCCGGCTCAGCCTGTAGTTGATGCAAGTGATGGCCCACGTGAACGATCCAGTCAATGAATATCTATTCAACCAGCACTGAGTACAACTCCCTTAAGTGTCCTGAGGAAGTCGAGTCAGTCACGGGATGACAACCCCATGCTCAGGACATGCACCAAGCGTTGCAGCCTCAGGGCTTGTGCACCAGTGACCATAAAGATCCAGACAGAAACCCATTTGCTTCAACTGAAACTGCAGATGACGCTGCATCTTCACACTAGAATGCTCTATCTCCACCAAGCCATGGACCATCTGAAGGACTTCAAGGCTGTGAATGCTACACAAAGACAAATCATATGTTCAGGCCTTCTTGAAGAGTAATGGTGCCACAATGTATTGCATGTTGACCTGCCAGAATTCACAAGTGGTAACGTGACACTACAGAAGTTGTTACTAAATCTACTGTTGATTTTTAAAAATGTGCTGACCGTTGGTCAATTACTCATGCTCTTCATCTATGTTTGGCAGTTCAGTTGAATGTAAAGTCTTTCAATTGAATGGCCCTTGTCCACATAGGCTCAGTGGTGCATTAGACGCCACACATCTGGTCTTGGGATCTAGTATGGAAATGTGGGGTCACCTGTGGTGTTCCCTCCTTGCTGTACCACTATGTCCTAGAGTCGAAAGCCTGCAGCTTTGCAGTGCAATGCTTGTGTGCTGGCACTGGGCCACCGCTGGATTGTGATGTACTGCTCCATAGCAGTAGTCCATGCTGGAGGCTGGCAAAGGCCACTCTCCTGTTCCTCCTCTTAAGAGCTAAAGAGGGCCCCTAGTGAGATGTGAGGGTGGGACTGTCAGTATTGACTCTGCGCTCTGCTGTAACCAGCGCTACATGGGGAGACCTAGAGGTGACCAGAGCAGCATGTTGACATAATGGAACCTGCCTGCAAGATCTTGTCTGCCTCATGATTGGCTGTCAGACCTCTTGCCTATGTTCACTCCAGGCCTTGGCACCAGAGTCTTACACTCAGTGTGGGGCCAAATCCTGTAGTGGTTTCTGCAATTAAATCACCAGCAATCATGTAACAGACAGCCTGCAGTCTCCTCCATAGGTGAACAAACTCACAGATGATCACAGGACAGAAGAGGAAGCCTGGCTTTACAGCTTCATCTGTGGCTGTCACCGCACACTGGAGCAGCCACTTTAACACAACGTCATCTCACTGAAGTATGAGTCTCCTTATGGATGAGGTCAAGAGTCTCCTTATGGATGAGGTCAAGTAGGTTTTATGACAGTGATTCTGCCAAGGCCTCTACACTTTCATCAATAAGCAGTCTTAGGCTTGATAGTCTTGTTAGCATACTCATAGCTTATGGATTCACAGTTCATAATAATTATTAAATGAGCACATCCAGGCCAAAAAATGATCCCTAATGCTGGTATTTTTATTAATTTAGGTTGTTTAATGTGATATTGTATCCTGAAATGTTCTGTTCCACTCCAGTATCATTATTATTCTCCATTAATCAAAGATACTTCTGGTCAGTTTGGTTGGATAGGAGACATTCTTTGAAATCTAATATTTATGTTACCAAAACACTGATGTTTTTAATCACCCCTCCCCTAATTAATACTTCAGTGTGTATGTGCCATGCATCCGTGGGAAAGAGGCAAAAAAGGGTAGGCATTCAGAAGCTGCGGTATCAAATGGAACAGGCCAGGCCATGCTGTTTTATTTTACATAATACCATTTCATGCTTTTATAACTTTTTCTATCCCTATGCATTTTATCCCCTATTTAACATAAACACCAGGGACTGTCATTCAAGCCCAGGAGATTTTATGCATCTGGGTCCCCACACTTTTGGGAAAAAAAGAGAATTGTAGTTTTTACTATAATTATATATATAAAAGTTTGGGGTCACTTAGAAATTCCCATTCCACTCCATTATAGACAGAATACCAGCTGTGATCAGTTGCATTGTTTTTTTAATCAGGGCAACAGTTTTCAGATTACATTATGTGCTTACATAATTGCAAAAGGGTTCTTGACTGTTGTAGAAAGAAATGGTTGATCTGCATTGCCCATTATCAGCAACCATTCATCCAATGTTGCAAAGGCACATTCTGTTTACTAATCTGATATAATTTTAAAGGGCTAACTGAGAAAACATTGGAGAACCATTTTGCAATTATGTAAGCACATAATGTAATCTGAAAACTGCTGCCCTGATTAAAAAAGCAATGCAACTGACCGGTAGTGTGTGTGTATATATGTGTATATATGTGTGTGTATATATATATATATATATATATATACAATCCCAACAGCAGAAAACACCTAATTTCTGCCAAAAGGTGTTGTATAGTTAAACAGCAGAGTGGTTATTAATACTTAGTGCAGTAATACCTCTTACGATCTTGGTCAATAACAAGCACTGTTTTGTAACATGATGAGCTGGAAAATGTAAATTCTTATTTGATATTTAACACTTTATTTTAGCAAACAAATGTTAGCCATTAATACATTACTAATGTGTGTGTATTAATTCTTAACAAGGTCTGTATTAATCAATATGTAATTTATTCTTCTATTAGAAGACTATACATTTTCTATTTTGATCCATACTATGTATTAATAACCTTAGATTAAGACCAACTAGTTGCTTATTCGGGATTTACCAAAAATAATTCACCTATTGAGTAAGAATAAAAAATTGTTGAATAAAGACCTAATAAATGAGTAATGACACTTAATACAGACCTTATTGAGCAGTAATATATACACATATTAGTTATGTGTTAATTTTTTTTAAACATTTTTCATAACATGTAATTTTGAGGTTAAACTGATGATCTCTTTCAAACAATAGGCATCAGTTCTTACATAGAATTATTATTAATTTAACAAATCTTGCTACTAATATACATGCTCATGGGAATTAACACAGATTGACTTTTCATGAAATGAATATTTTGCACTATATTCTTGCAGTCCATATACAGTATGTGCCACTACAGCTGAGGAACAGATTACAAGCTACGTCATTCATTGTCCATCTCACGGTAAAGTGCAGTGCGAAGTTTATTCAGTGTGTTCAATGTGTGTCTTCTATGAGTATTTTCCTCAGCATTAATCTACACCACTGCTCTGTTGGCACCCAGTCAGCCACTAGCCCTTTTGCTGAATACAGTTGAGCTCTTCAGATTCACGTAGCCCACCAGTGAGGCAGCGAAATGATAGCAGCATTTCATTAGCATGTCAAACCAGTAGCCATAAAATGGCCTGATTCTCACTATGCAGGAAATGGCTGCCTTAACCACAGACTCCTGAAGTACGAGTTATATTTCATGTCAAACGTGACTCTCAAAATTACACAAAAAAAACATGCAGCAGAATAAGCAGCACACTGTATTTTAGCAATATAGTCTCGTGGTGTGCTTTTATATCAAGCATTGGTCTCCTAATATTAACAGTCTACTATCTCTTCACCCCAACTCACACTCGCATTTAATGTCATTAACAGGTGGTTGTCCAAAATAGCCTAGACACACACACTCTCTCTTTCTCTTAGACACACATACACACCCTGTCTCACTCAGAGAGTTTTTGGCCCCACATGTAGAGGTCCATCACTCAAAGCCAAACACAAACACATCTCTTGATCACAAGCTTGCAGTCACAAGTGTGTGCTTTCTGCAGGCTGATAAATGTACAAATATATGGACATACAAAACCACACCCACTCCCTCTCTCTCTCTCTCTCTCTCTCTCTCTCACCCTCCTCCACACTGTTACCCCTACAGTAAGTTTCATGTGTCTCTTCCTCAGAACTGAACAACACACACCAAGCAGGTCAGAACAAATTTTCTCATTGTTGCTATGGCTGTCCAATGAATTTGATAGCTCTAGAGAAGGCTGTAATATGATGTGTTTGAATGACAACAGGGATTTTGTAACTCTGATAAATTGAACAGTAACTATTATTGGACATTTAGTTGGCCATTAAACCAGTGACGACAGTGGTATGTTTAGTTACATGCTCTCCAACCATGTTGTATTTTTAAATAAATATTATATCCACTTTTACAGGAATGAATGTGTGGAGTTTTTAAATAGTTGAGAAAGTTTAGAGTCAAATTTGCTTAACATGAAATCATATGTGCACTGAATGGATAATAAAAGTTTTGGAACTTTGAAGTGGCAGCATATATTATCAAAAGGCTTTAAGAATATATTCAGTGTTTATTAAATGCACGTCTGAATGCTGAATTTGTAGCACATTTGCTTCATAATAGAGGACCGTGTGAGTGTGTGTGTGTGTGTGTGTGTGTGTGTGTGTGAGTGAGTGAGTGTATACCTGCACATGTTTGGTACATCTTTGATGATAATTAATCCCTTCCAGCCAAATGAGTTAAACCGACCCCATTGCCAGCCATTTCGAAAGAGGCAGTCTGAAATGTGCTGTAGGCAGACCACTGTGTCCTGGAAGTGCTAATGTTGGGAATCATGTTTACAGTGGTTGCTGTTGACTGCTGCATTGCTGGCTGAGCTACAGTTACCCACCAGCTTGCTGACGGTTTTGTGAACTGTGAACTAGAGCTCTCACCCCCATGTTCCATCTCTGTAGATGCCAAGATTCCTGTATTTTTAGTGTGGTAACAGAAAACAAATAATTCAGTGGTGATATAAAATATGCTGTATATCTCAATGCACACACTGAAGCTTGCTTGTGCATCTGCTTCCATGAGAGAATCTAATATGGATGAGTGTATGTGGTTGCCATTTTGCAGCTGTTTACGTGCTCCCCTGAGGACGTTGCTCTTTTTTGTCACATTACACCCAGTTTGTGTAGAGTGGCCTCACAGCACATGTGCTGCATTAGTGACCTCCCCCTTCAACAATTGGCACAGTATTAATGACTTTAGCCCGGTTGTCTGTCTGCCAGTGAGCTGAATTAACACCTCTCTGTCTTTCTCTCTGTCTTTCTCTCTCTGTGTCTTTCTCTCTTTCTCTTTCTCTCTGTTTTTCCTTACTCTCTGTCTTCCTCTCTGTCTTTCTCCCTCTTTTGTTCTCTCCCTCCTTGTCTTTTTCTCTTCCCCTCTTTATAACATACAGTATGTGCCCATACTGTGAGCCCTTTACACACACACACACACACACACACACACACACACACACACACACACACACACAAAAGGGCATAAAAGGACATTGCCATGGTTGGACAGTTCCTATCAGCACATGCAATGCTGCGGTATTTGTGACATCTCAAAATGGCTTCTGATCAGATGTGTGTGTGTGTGGGGGGGGGGGGGGTGAATTCGAATGAGGCTGGGTTATGACGGTTCACTCCGAGATTATTACGGGTCAAAATGGAGCTAGCTATGTGACCCAGATAACCCCAAACTCCTGTGCTATGCATGCAGCCTGGCAGCAAGTCTCCCTAAATGCTGCACAGCCTCAGTGCCTGTAGTTATTATTATGGTCTGGTAAAGCTAGCATTAATCTCAAGCCTGGAAGGACACTCCTGTTTTCTGTGCCAATCACTACCTGGATTTTGCACGGCAACTCTCTGGGTATTACATTCAGGAATAGCAGCTTAATGAACTTGATGCTATGGATAGGGATGGGATACCCCTTAACAGTCTAGTGCTCAGTGCACCATGACCTTAATATATCTTATGTATATAAACATTTTTAATAATATATTATATGATATAATAATATAGCCTGACGAGCCAGACCCACATTAAAATGTAGGGTCTGGGCACTCACCGTTCACAGTGCTCAGTCCGAGGGGCGGGATAATCGGTTGTCTTTCAAAGTGAAAGACACTTTGAGTCCCATGCGTTTTCCCACCAGCGGAGCTAGTTGGCTAGTTCAAACTTTTGCCATTTTAAAACAAGCTTAACTCGTGTCACACTGTTGGCCAACAGCAATATCCATCTTCTTTGTTTTCAAGTAGCAGGGAATTCAAGCCAAACCGTTGCAACTCTGCCATCAATCATTATGTTAAGCCCACCTAACGACTCTATACACGATTTGATTGGCCTGATAGAAGTTTAATTTTTCGAGCTCACAAGCCAACGGAGAGTTGCTAGACTAGCCCTGGAAGCAAATGTAATGTGCTGCCGCTAGGGTGCGTCTAGATTTCTAGGCTAATAATAATAATGAGAACAAAAAAAACAACCATGAAGTTCAAAAGGTATAAATGTAGGAAAAGCAGTCAGTAGATAAGAAATGTTATCCTTATAAATGAATATCACCCTGACTTATAACTCATACATAACCATAAATTATTTCAGGTGTTGCAAAAGAACAAAATTGGAAAAAGTCAAGTTTCTATATTCATTTTGTCATTATTTGCAAATGTGTAGCCTTCTAGATGTTGATTTTATAATATAATTGGCAATTTATGCGTTCACCATTTCATGGACATCTCAAGAACTCCGATTCATACATACTTTATTCAAATACGGAAACTTGAAGTTGTATACCTATAGTGACCGTGATTCAGGTGGAGGAGAAGTCAACTTACAACTGCAGAGTGTCCATGTCTGCTCTGGCACCTCGTGAACTCATGTCAAACTGACCCTGACATTGTACCCCAATTGCTCCCAACAAGCTGGCTGGTGCCAGCCTTCACTGCTGGAGTCTGACTCTCTGATTCATTTGGTGCCATTTTTTTTCAGAAAGCAGCCCATTTGGCATCATGACCTTTATTTTAGGATATTTACATCATTACCATTTTTGTCCAGTTGTTCAAGTGCATTTGTGCATGTTCAATGTAACATTGTGCATGTTACCAAGCCATTCAAAGTTATGTTTGTCCTAGCTTAGAACACTATCCTAAATTTCAGAGGTCAGAAATTCAGTATACTGTATGCATTCAGACTTCCATCTGTTCCAGCTTTTTGGAGTGGGATTAAGGTATGAGTAGATAAAAGGGCATGTGTTATTTTAGGGTAAGTATCTCCTAGAAGCCATGATAGATTCTTGCCATTTCATATTACGTATTTTGGGCTCTGATGCCTCTATCTGTGAGATGTCTTGTCGTGCCTTAGATCTTATCAACATGGGCTGGCCGCATGCTTTTGTTTAAGTGCTCAATCTCTCAATCACTGAAGTGAGACTGCGGTTATTTTGGTCAACTGTGCATTTGTGTCCTCTCTTCCAGGGCTGGTGAACAGAGACGAGAGCTCTCAGCAGTCATCCAGACCTCTCTGCCCCCTCTCTCTCTCTCTCTATCTCTCTCTCTCTGCCCCCTCTCTCTCTCTGCCCTCTCTCTCTCCCTCTCCTCCCCTTCCCTCCTTCCCTTTCTCCTCCTGCAGACTCTATTCTTTGTGGTCTGTGACACTCCTCCTGTCCTCCACTCTGCTCCCTCCATTCCTTCTCATTCCTTTACCTGCACTCTGTGCCCCCCCCCCCCCCTCCAACGTAATCCATCTCCTCCCTCCTGCATCTTAAGGTTTTGCTCTGCTTTGCTGGTAACTTTTTTACTCATCTACTTATCTGTTCTCTAGTTCCTCTTCCTCATTCCCTTTCTTATCCATGTCCCGCCTCCCACCCTTGTGTCTTGATAAATGCCCTTTGACCCCCTGGCTCTTGATATTAGCAGACAGTAAACAGCTCTCTCCATCATCTTCATTTGATGTGGGTCTTTATCCCATAATTCTCTAATATTCTTACGCATCTCTTCATTTCCTCCCTCTCTTCCTCCTCTTCTCTTCTCTCCTCTACCTCCCTCTCCATCTCTCTGTCCATCCCCCTCTCTGCATCTCTGCCCACCTCCATCATCGTCACGCTGGCGAACCTCACAGAAGTGGCCATGTGGTCCAACTACTTCATGCAGCAGGAGGATGACGGGCGGATGGGCGTGGCGACAGGTGCAGCTGGCGTCGGCGGCGGCCTATCTGGTGCGGGGGGCGGCGCCCGGACCGGCAAGCGGCGCCAGCCCAAGCTGAGCGACAGCCAGGAGGGCAAGATCAAGCTGGCGTTTATCGTAGCGGCGGTGGGCGTGACGCTGTGCGTGCTGGGCGTGGGCACCGAGTTCTGGGTGGAGCTGGCGCAGCCCAAGCACTTGGGCAACAACCGCACGTGTGAGATGGCCCACTACGGCCTGTGGAAGGGCTGCGTGCGCACCCTCTGGATCTCCTACATCGACCCCGAGAGGGAGTCCTGTGGCCCGGTCGAGCTGCCCGGAGGTGAGCCTGGCGGAGGCAGATGGCTCCACTGCTGCTGCTGCTGCAGCTGGGCCCCGAGTGGGGTTGCTCTCAGCCTTGTACTGCACTGAGGGGCAGGCAGCTCTCTCCAGCTGGAACTGCCTCTCTCCCCGACCGCCCTCCCGCCCGCCTGCATGAGCTGATGGAGAGGAGCTGGTTGAGATTGTGGCTGTGGTTCAGCATGAATGCCTCCACTAATGTCTTTACTTAATGTCTCCAGTCAGGATGGAAGCTCGTACTGTACCTAACACATTCCTTGGCTATTCAGGAGGTAGTAGAAGTGTTGTAGATACAGCTGATACAAAATGCAACACTCTACAAATATGGAAATTTATGATAATGTGTGTGTGTGTGTGTTAGAAGGAGAGGAAGAAAGAATAGTAGTGAAGAAAACACTGGTTAAATGAATGGACTTAAATAAAGCACGTGGAAAATACCTAGATGTTCAGTCCCATCAAAGCATATGCAATTATTGTAATTACATGCTACTGGGGGCATGATTTCTCTCGTCTTAAGAGCACAGCGGCTTTATCCCGGCACAGAGTGTCAGATTGTCGCCTCATCTTTTAGCCCTGTCAAGTGCTCCTCTCTCTCTCTCTCTCTCTCTCTCTCTCTCTCTCTCTCTCTCTCTCTCTCTCTCTCTCTCTCTCTCTCTCTCTCTCTCTGTGTGTCCTTGCTTTCTCCACTCTCTCTCTTTTCTTGTGCTCTCTCTCTCTCTCTGCCCTCTCTCTCTCTTGATCTCCACTGCGGTTTATCAGGCCGACGTGAATGAATTGGTGTGAAGTGATGCAGCAGGCAGCTGAACTCAGGCCTATTGTGATTCGCTGCCGCTGTGCTGAAGGAGCCGTGTGGACTCCCGCTGAGCCAGAGAGGCTCAGCCGTGAATTCTGAGAGAGGAGTGAGAGAGAGAGAGAGAGAGAGAGAGCGTGAGTGTGAGTGTGAGTGAGAGAGAGAGAGAAAGAGAAAGAGCGTGAGTGAGAGAGAGAAAGAGAGAGAGAGAGCGAGCGAGTGAGTGTGAGAGAGAGGGAGCAAGGAAGACAGAGGGATGGAGAGAGGGAGAGAAGAGAGAGAGAGTGGCTGATTGGAGCTGATTGGACTGTGCATATAGGCATATTCTCCTTGCAGGGTGTTCTATAGGATGAGCTCATCGCACACGCTGCTTGTTGTGAAATGTATGTATATGTATGCATCTGGGTCAGCTGGTGTCGACGAGAGTGTTCCGTCATTAAGGAGACGGGGATTGTTTTATCTGCAGGAAAAGGGCAAATTACAAAAATATCCATGTGCATGCTTATTCATGTGTTCAAAACATGCTCTCGCATCTCCCTTTCCCGTAGCAGTTTGGCATCTTGGTGCATGCTCACAAGGATAAGGAATGCTATTATTTTTATCAGATGATCTGGGGGCACTGTGCGTATGCATGCCTGCTGGTGAATTGAGACTTTCACTTAAGGCTAGACTCTTGTTCTATTCAGGGATTTGAATGATTACATGCTTATTTGATTCTTACCACCCACTAGTAGCGCAGAAAATAGCTATTAACTATTTAATACTATACTGAACAATCACTATACTATTAAAACCCACCGAACTGAAAGAAGGGCCATTAGTCATTCTCTTGTCCCTTCCAGAGTGATGAGCCTAATGCCTATATGTCATCAGTCAGCCCATGCCATTCTTAGCTCCGTGTACACGTTTGTGCCTCTGTCATTTGAGGTGCACTGGCTGACGTTGTGCTGTGATACGATCATACTGTATGTTGTGCAATACAAAGTGTCATGACGTGGCAGTGAGTTGTGTCCTGAAATGCACACACATTGGGGCGTAACATCCTGCTTTACCCAGCATGCCCTCCCAATCCGCTCTCCCTTTTAATGTTCAGGACACAAATATGATCAACTCGACACACAAGCACGCAAGCCTGTATCGTGACCGTTCAGTTTGTTGAGGCAGTGTGTCCCCATATGGTTGCAGTGTGTAATTCTGGAGTATCACCCCATGGTTTGTGTCTGTGTGTGTCTTTGCTGTGCCAAGCCAAGACGTCTCCGCAGTCCGTCAGTGTCTTCAGCTATTAGTGCACCTCAGTGCTTCAGTGTTCCCATGTGTGTTCAGCCTTTGTCCCCATTTGTACTCTCTCTCTCTCTCTCTCTCTCTCTCTCTCTCTCTCTCTCTCTCTCTCTCTCTCTCTCTCTCTCTCTCTCTCTCTCTCTCTCTCTCTCTCTCTCTCTCTCTCTCTCTGTGTGTGTGTATGTGTGTATGCGCATGACTGCATGCCTGCCTGTGTGTGTGTGTGTGTATGTGTGTGTGGTGTTGCATGTGTCTATGAATGCACGTATTAGCCAGTGGATGGACACATTAGCCTCTCTCTCATGAGCGTCTCTTGTGCAGGGTGAGGGACGGCTCTTCCTACCGACACGTCTTTATTGCTTGTTGTGGGCACCACAGGATTTGACCCTTTCTTTGAAACAAATGTGACCCTGTCTTGGGCTGATTTGGCATGCTTGACCTTTGTGCACTGCAAACATGTTGTATAGTATTTGTTACCGTGCTTACAGCACACACACACACACACACACACACACACACTCTGACACAAATACACTATTATGCATCATCTCTGTGTGTGGGCATGTATTCATTGGCAATAGATGTTGTGTATGAATGTTTGTCTTGCAGACCAAGTGGCCATAGTTCATAGGGGGTTAGTCATCACTATGCATGGGTAAAGCTTACACGAATCTGACTACTTCACAGTTTTGCATCTAAATATAGAGAGAGAGAGACCGAACAGTGAGAGTTAGGGAAGAAGGCAAGTGTGTCTTATGCAGTATTAACCAGCAAATGCTGCATACTCGCGCTCTCTCTCTCTCCCTCTCTCTCTCCCCCTCACTCTCCCTCTCTCTCTCCCCCTCACTCTCTGTCGTTCTCTCTCTCTCTCTCTCTGTCCTTCAAGCTCCCTTTCCATCTGCCTCTTTCTCTACCCCTCCCTCTCCATCTGCCTCCCCTTCATTTTCTTTTCATCTCTCTCTCTCCCCCATCTCTGTCTTTCTCCTGCCCCCTCCTCTCCAGTGCCATATGTGTGATGCATGCCTGTATTGGTGGCTTGTGCTCGTCTCCCTCCACAGCACAGCACAGCACCACACAGCACAGCACAGCACCACACAGCACAGCACAGCACAGCACCACACAGCACAGCACAGCACAGCACCACACAGCACAGCACAGCACACGGGGGTTATAAATAGGGGATGATGCCTCCGAGGATGAGGGGGAATTCAGCTGAAGTGCATTTCTCTGTCTCTCTGAAAGGCTAATATCTCTCCTCATTTCCATCCTTCCCTTCCCCTCCTCTCCTGTCCTCTCCTCCATTCTCCTCTCCTCTCTCCCCGCGCTGCAGAGTCGAACTGCACGTTCTTTAAGTTCTACACCTCTGGAGAAAATGCAGTCATTTTTAAGAAGATGACGGATAAGGGTAAGTCAGGTTCATCCGCTTTGTTGCTCCCTCTATTCCCCCCTACCTTGCCTCCCTCCCTCTCTTGCTCTCTCTCTGTTGCCCTCCCTCCCTCTCTCTCTCTCTCCATTCTCTGAGTGTTTATCCTCTCTGATGCTCTTTTCCTCTCAGACACACAAAGCTCACTGAGGCATATCTTGCTTTCTCTCTCCTCCCTGCTCTCATTCTCAGTCAGTGTATCACTCTCTTTTTCTCTCACTCTGTTTGCCAATTCACCTCTTTCAGCCTCTCCCTTCTCCAAGTCCCTCTGCATTCCATCTCTTAGTTTCTCCAGATTTCCCATTTTTATCAAATGCTATGAGTGTGGCAGAGTGAACTGGAGCGATGCTCCAGGAGGCTAACTGCCCTGCGTCCCCCCCTAGGTCTGAGTGTGGCCTCGGGCATGCTGGCCCTCATCAGCCTCACGTTCATGGTCATGGGCGCCATCTGCATCGTCATGGCCCTTAGTAAAGGAGTGATGTTCTTCCTCAAGCCAGCGTCCTTCTGCTTCATTGTCTCAGGTGACCGCTCACTGTCCTCTGCTCCGCTCTCTCCCGCACTGGCCAATCTGGCCCCAGAACGGCAAGCAACGCAAAGCCATTTTATTTAGAAAGCGCCCCACATACACCAGAGAGCTTTGCATAATATCATTTAAGGTACAGAAGTTAATGCGAAATAATTTAAAAGTAGACACAGTATGCTTATATTGATGCGTAGAAGTGTGGTGGAGGCCTTTTGGCCAATCTATTTAGTGGCCGTGGAAAAGAGAAACTCATGGGTCCAGTGGGATGTTTGTATGGAGCTTAGGGGGATGCTTGACCTCTGTCTCTCCCTCTCTATGTTTCTCCGTGCCTCCTGTTCTATATTCTCAGGTATTCTGGTCCTCCTGTCCATCGTGGTGTTCCACCAGTCTGTGCTGGCGCTGCTGGCCAGCGATCACACTATCCCCCTGCACCACGAGCTGTCCTGGTCCGTCTCGTGTGTGGCCGTCGCAGGGGTCATTCTTCTCCTGGCCGGGGCTCTGTTCCTCTTGCTGGGCCTGCCATACAGCCCCTGGGAGAAATGTCTGCCACACCACAGTAGTAGTGACACCTAACTGCCAGGAGGACCAACTGCACAATGCTTCAGGATAAAAAATAAAAAAAAGAACTGAAAGGTGTTTTGAGGATTTTGAAAAAGAATACGTTTTTTACAGTATGATTTTGTAGATGGACAAATAGTTTGATGAGTGTTAATAATGTTTACTACATACAAGAAATATTTTTTGAACCTACAAATTCATAACCTTCTAAGTGCACTTAAAGGAACACAACAAATGTTTGGAAGTATGTTACACCATTTTGCCTATAGCTCTATTTTAGCTATTGGCTAGCTATAGGCTAACTGATGTAACCCATTTCCAGTTAATTATTAAATTATGCTAAGCTAGGCTAATGTTGTCAGAATGGGTTATTGCAGACAGAGAAGAGAAGAGTATGTAGGCCTATCCTCTTTTCTAACTCTGGGGTAGATGGTTAACAAACTCATTTCCCAAACAGTGGGCATGTTCCTTCAACCATCACAGCATAGATAGGAGTTCACCATAAGCTCTGACAGGAGGGTGCACTCATGCCATATTACCTACCCAGAGCCGAGCTAAGCAGCATAGCGGAGGGGACGCTTAGCCTGAATGACCACAGGGCATCCTCGTGGAGAGGCTGGAGTGTGTCAATCCCAGGCCACAGCTCACACATGGACAGAGTGCTGGAGCACATCCATTACGTCTATGTGGCTCTGTGTGTTGAAGCAATGAGCCAGAAACTCTGGACCATGAGCAGTTCAAACAGCTCTCTCTCTTTCTGTCTCCCTGGGACCTCTGGCCCTGTTTTCCTCTCAGCCTCGGCGTGATGCTGTCACACTGTGTGCTTTAGACCCAACGCTCTTGTTGATTTAGGAAGAAGGTTTAGCTTTTTAGTTTTTATATTTAAACACACGTGATTCTCCGTCAAGTGTTCTTGTTAAAGAGACTGTGATTGTCTTAAATGTGGCCGATGCTGTCATTTACTGGACTGGCTCACTGTGGGGTTAGAAAGGATTCGGAGATGAAAGGGGCAGAGCGTCTCTTTCCAGGAACTGGTTTACCACTAGCTACCCCTGCACTGTGCTGGATGTGTTGCGCTGCTAACAAGGACAGACTACTAAACATGCATCAGATATGCAGAGGGCTACACCGAAGCATTATCACAACCATGAATTATTTAAGCCTTTCACAACTTATATTTGTTATATATTAATAGATGTACTATATATTATGTATGCAGGTGGATATGAGTGGTGTGGGTGAGTGTGTGAGTATAAGTGTTTGTGTGTGTGTGTATGTATGTATGTGTGGATACATGTTTTGTTATGCATTTATATATGGTTGTGTTTTGTATACACCCTGCGAATGAAACTATGTAAATATAAGACATGTTTTTCTCGTCACTTGTCGTTTTCAGAGTGATGGTCCATTGCTTCTCTTTCCTTATGTGTCTGTGTGTGTGTGTGTGAGTGTGTGTGTGTGCCTGTGTGCCTGTGTGTGTGTGAGTGAGTGTGTGTGTGAGTGAGTGTGTGTTTCTCTTCAGTCTGTGCCCCTATGTCTCTCGAAACACGCATCCAGGCCTTCCCTCAAATGTGTCTGTCTCCTGGCTCTCGCATAAAACATTAAAACCTATTTCACACGTACAATCTTGTCCTCCATTTCCTGAACACGTCCCCCTCACTTCCCTCCTCCATCTCTCTTTTTGCAATGTTTCCATCTCTGTTTGTCCTCTCTCTCTCTCTCTCTTCACAGTTCCACCTTTCTGCTGTCTCCTTCCCCTCACCTCGCTCTTACCCAGTGCACTCATCTAAAATTAGAGCACAGCACATCCCAGTCTTCTGAAGTGGGTGAGAAATATAATCCTGGAATTTGAACTATGCCCCCACCACCCTTCTCCCTCCTCCCCCATTTACCGCTCCTTAGCCAAGTCTCTCTTTCTCTCTCTCTCAGACCCACCTCTCTGCCTCCACCGCTATACAGTAGGAACAGACACGCACCCCTCCCACACCCACACTCTTATCTCCTCACCAAATACTCTCCTAACAAAAGCCCACGGGGGCTGATCGTGTTTGTTTGTACTGCTCCTGCAGAACAGAATGTATCTGGTCCTGGTCTTGGTCACTGACTGTCCGTTGGGTAAACAGACGAGTCTGCAGTGGGCTGCCTGTGGAGGCTGAGCGGGATGCACCACAGTTCCCAGCACTGCCTGAAACGGGAGATGCCCACAGACACTCGAGCCAGTGGCCTTGCTGGATGTATATATAGCAGTTTAATAGTTTCTGTCAGACACGTTGGCTATCCTTTCTGCTTGTTTTCATGCACGACACAACGGGGAGTGCAGAGATTTCAGGTTGGAGAGCTCAACTCTTTATGCAATTGGATTTGAGTGAGTGTTTGGTTCAATGCTTTGTGTGATTTACACCTGCACTTGCTTGCCTGTGCATTGGTATACGTTCATGTGTGTGAATGTGTAAAGGTGTGAGAGCTTTTTTAAATCTATCCATCTATCTCTTTTTCCATCTGCATTGGTCATTTCTTATTGTCATCCAGAATAGGGAGCTAAAACTGAACGTATTAAATGCTCAACAGTAGCCCCTGCCCAACAGAGGCCCCTCTGTACTGGACACCACAGGCAGCCATGAACTGACCCCCTCACCCCATCCACCCACCCACCCACCCCGGCCATCTGACACTTGCTGAAGGGCTACTTCTGTCAGGCCAGGAGAGGGAGCTGTGTGTTTGCCATGTCCCTTTCTGATCCCATGTAGTCTGCACTTTCCAGTTCGAACACAGTCAGGGCCATAAAACAATACATTACCCATATTCCTCTAAGAGCATGTAGTCACAACAAGAAAAGCAAAAGTCAAAGGTCATAAACAAAAATATGACATGAGGTGTGCTGATCCATTTCCCTCTAGTCTGCGTACACGTGCACCTTACAGGCAGAGAAACATCACAGAAGCACAGATGACCACAGTCTAAATTTGTCTGTAGCTTTTTCTCTCTTTATATATAAAACTCGTGCAATACAGTGTTTGAGTTTATCACACATTTAGATAAACCATTTCATTTTTGTCTAGATACCTGTATGTCTATTCTCAAACTACATACTAAGTATAATCGCCCACATAAATGCTATCTGTGCGCTGTTTTTTTCCCCTCTCCACAAATAAAAAACACCCCATACTCAATTGGTCTCTATTGCATTCAGTCGTATTCTTGTCCTGTGTCTTGAGTCTAGACAGGGGTTTATTAAGCTGAGGGGGGAAGGGGGGGGCTGTGAGACCGCTCCTGTGTGCTCACATCCTCTCTCTCTCACAGAAGCCGAAAGGTCAGCGGGCTGAAGTTATCAGGTGCAGCACAGTGAAGGTTTGTTTTCAAGGAAGCATCGCCATGGTGATTCGTTCATGGTCACGTGACATAAAGAAGATACACAAGAGAAACATGGGGTACACCCAAGACGTGAGTACTGGGCCCAACCAGGAAGTCAGGGCCACCGGTGTCTGGGTGCCGCCAACAGAAGAGAGGACCGCTATCCCCTGGCCCCCAAACAAATTAAATGAACTCCATCTAACTAATCTCTATAGACCCCCAAAGAAAGTATCTATAGACTTTGAAAATGTCATTATGCATAAGTACAATGTACATATTCCTTTAGAAAATGTTGGCAAGGCTTTTTTGCTCCACGGATTTTTCTGAAAACGTGGCTACTACTGAAATGAGGAGTTGATTAAATTCTTTCTCTTGAGGGCAGTTTGGATGTGAGGAACATTGCCATCCTGTCATCACTTTGTACAAATATATCTCTGATTTCTGTTAATGCCCCCGGAACACAAGAAGACTACAGCTATGTCTGCTACCCATAATCATAATAAAAATAATACTGAAGTGGGTTTATATAAAATTCATAATCAGCTCAACACTTTGTTGGTCAGAAGTTTCAGTCCATCAATTATTTCATCATTCCGTTCACGGTATTGGAAGACAATATACAGTATACACACAAGACTAAACTGCATGTTATCAAAGGGTAGAAAAAAAAAGTTATTTAAATAAAAGCCTCTCCACGCAATAATAATAATAATCATAATAATCATAATAATAATAATAATATAACACTCATTCTTGCACACATTTTTATACACTCATGCTGGACATCAGTGACACAATTGCAGCTCCTGTGTCACTGTGTTAGAAAGTCACAGTTAATGTCTTCAGAAATCAAAAGAGTTGAAAAATTAGAGTCATTCCAAACAAAACACTAGCAACTAATAACCATAAATAATAATCACAACAACAATTGCAGATTAGGACGCATGTCCATTTTTTTTTTATTATTAAACTAGCAATGTTAGTGCACCCAAAATAAATAATTAAAAGATCTCATTTTCACAGTATCCCATAATTATTATTATTATTTTAATTGCATTAAAAAATAAATAATTTATAGGACAAATACCAAAATAAGGTGAAACGCAATGTTGTTGTTGTTGTTGTTATCACTTGGTTATTAGTATTTCTCATCATTTTTTGTGAAATGGCATGGTTACAAGGAGAAAGGAGAAATAGATCATTCCATCACTCCTTTTCCTTCTCTCATCATTCCCTGATCCCGATGCCCACATTTCCCATTCCATTTCTCATCACATCTTTTGCTCTCACCCATCTTTCCTCTCTCTCTCTCTCTCTCTCTCTCTCTCTCTCTCTCTCTCTCTCTCTAAACAGGCGTTGTCTTCCTGTTCAGGGTGTTGGAGTTGCTCTCTCTGTCACCCTTCCCTAACCTATCCAGCGTCCCCATCCCCCTCTCCCGCTCTACGGTGGAGGTGGAGAAAGGTGGAGGCTGGGAGGAGGGAATGGAGTTGGGAAGCGGGGCATTGGAATTGGAGGAATTCTGTACGGCGGAGGGGTTGTGGGACTTGAGCGAGGGCAGGGTGCCGCTCATCATCATGGTGCCGCCCCCGCCGCCCTCCTTGGGGAAGCAGTTGTGGAGCTGGTAGAGGGTGGCGCGGTCCACCGTGCCGTACAGCGGAGGGCCCCCGAGCCCCCCCAGGCCCCCCATCTTGGGGTCGCGGGACAGCGTGTAGAGGGAGATGTCGCCCCCGGGCAGGGCGGTGTGGGAGCGCGAGTGCGGGTTGGGCAGCGTGGACACGGAGATGGGGCCCTGGGACATGAGGCCGGACGGGGGCATGCCGAAGTTCTTCCCCCCGGGCGCGCCCACGGGCGAGGGGTCCCGCGAGCGCGAGGGGTCGGTGGAGCGCGAGCTGGAGCGCGAGCGGCGGCGGAAGCGGTAGCTGGGCAGGCGCAGCATGGCGTGCGTGGTGCTCTTGAAGATGTCGGTGCGCGAGCGGCAGCGCAGCTCCTTGTTCTTCTCGATGTAGATGTTGACCGCCAGCACGCCCACCATCTCGGCCAGGATGAAGGAGAGCCCGCCGAAGTAGAAGGACCAGCCGTACGAGTACTGCCACTTCTTGTCCTCGTCCTTCTTCGGGGAGATGTCGCCCAGCGCGGCCGAGATGTACACAATCACACCAATTATGTTACTCAAGCCTGCACCCAAGGGGAAGACGAGAGAAAAGAGTAATGGTCATTGGTTAAGGTAAGGGCTCCAAAGAAAGCTTGCGCGGATCCCCAACTGAACTGACACTGGACATCTGTACGGGCTGCACTAATGTACTTGGGTGTCCTTCATACTTTATTTAGACAGTAATAACGTGATAGAGGACTTGAGAAATGCCCCTGTATTTGTGACTGCCTCCACCAAGGTAGGATAATGCACAGATTAACATTCTGAAGACCTTCCTAAACTCCTGTTTCGGGAGAAGAATTAGTTCAGGGATCACAACAGGCGCATTAACTGCACACATTATAAGAACCCAAAATAACACTTGGATTGTAGCCCACAAAGACCTAACAGATCATCAGTTAAGATTCAATTTCTATATGAAAAACTATTGTTGAACAATTACTGAACATTACATGAACTAAATCCAAACTCTAACATTGACCTTAACAAGAAATTGTAGTCAAAGGCACCCTCAACAAGAATGTCTCTTGCATAAAACCGATCATCTGAAATACCCAATGGGATGGCGGGTGATCATTTTAAAACATTGGAAGGAGACACAGGCCCCGACCTTACAAGAATGGAGGGGACTGATGAGATATTATTTAAACATAGAAAAAGCAATGCATGAGGACAGAAATAAAAAAGCAGCAGTTTAATAAAGTATGGCAGGAAATCTACAATGCTTTATGAAGGGCACAAGTAAAGAAAACTGATGAGCTGGCTTTGATGGGGAACCTTTTGTGTTTGTGAGTGTGGATGTTTTGTCTATGTTAGGTGTGTGTATGTGGGGGTGGGGGTGGGGGGGGTAAATAAAAATAATTCTATATATAAAAAGATATAATATAGAGGAAATGCACTGACAGCAGTCTGTAGATTTCCTGTAGTATAGAATTGTTTGGTTTCGATTTCGGAGGGGGGGGGGGGGGAGGGGATAATGTGCATTTACCTGAAACTAGAAAGACAATGGCAGAAGTGCCGTTCATCATATTATGAGGTCATGTGCCATCAAAATGATTTTGGAAACGTTATGTAAAAAACTGTTAAGGGTGCCTTTAAGAGAGTCAACAGACAGTTTGTTGATGCAGTCTGTGGGTGGAGTGTGACCGTACCCACTGTAACTGTGGTTACATATATGGTTCAAGACATCTCCCCATTAATACACTTAAACAGACCTGCAGGCAGCCATGATTACACACACATAAGCACACACAAACAACACACAAATCAAACCAACCAGAATTACCTGCAGCTACAAACAGAATTCCTGCCCCCAGGATGATGTTCCTCTTACTCTTGTAGAAGCGGCTAGCAGCTATACACACACCACCCATGAGCAGCAGAATAGCACTGAGGATGGGGAAGATGTTAGAGGCCCTGACCACCCCTGCAGAAAGAGAGAGAGATGGAGGGAGAGGGAGAGAGATGGAGGGAGAGAGGGAGAGGGAGAGGGAGAGAGAGAAAGATGGAGGGAGAAAGAGAGAGAGAGAGAAAGAGAGAGAGAGGGAGGGAGAAGAACAGAGGAAGAGGGAGAGAGAGAAAGATGGAGGAAGAGAGAGAGAGAGAGAGGGAGGGAGAGAAAGATTAGAGGGTAAAGATAGAAAAGAGGATGCCCAGGCATGGAGGGTAGCGTCAGGGGAATCGAGTTGGTGAGATGAAAAATGAGGAGGCGCAGAAGGTTGTGAGAGGAGGGAGAGAAACAGGGTGGCACGTGGAGGTAGGCAGGGAGGGGGAGAAGAGACATGACAAGGCGATCAAGACGGTGAAGGAAAAGTGGCAGAGAGAGAGAAAGAGCAAAAGTTGACTGAAGGAAGGTTAATGAATAGGTCTTTCCATCCCAACGCGCCCAGCTGAGGAAATTAATTACCATAGAATTATGAGACTGAATAATTAAATCATAACCATCTAGAGATTAAAAAAAAAGCTTTAGCAGCAGAATACACTAGAGCAAATTACCATTCCTCTGAGGACCGTTCCTGCCATCTGGGTATGTGTGTATGTGTGCGTGTGTGGGTGGAGGTATTGTATATACAGTACATATGAGTGTATTTGTGGAGATGGGATATGGGGTGTTTGTTCTTGTTTGTGTATGGCATGTGTGTGTTTGTGTATTGTATGTGTGTGTTTGTGTATGGCATGTGTTTGTTTGTTTATGGTATGTGTTTGTTTGTGTGTTGTAGCAGAAAAAAACTGTTCAGAAGAATGCCTTTGAAAGGCATTCCACAGACTCTTAAATGTGAGTTATGACTATCAGGTGACCACTTATTGTGTTCTCACTTCCTTTAAACTGCACAGTGAACTCTTACCTGATGCAGCCTTATTCATATTCCAGATCCTACAGTTTCATTCATGGTCATTCACTTCCACAATTTCAGCTCTCACTAACTCACCAATGCAAATCTATTACCGATATAGACCTAGTTTAGGCTCAAATTTCGAAATAATAGTATTAAAGTTGCACTACCTGCTGGGCACATAATTAAATACATATCTCTAACATCTACTCTTCAGAGACATGCGTTATTTTATTGGCTTAAAATCCTGCACCACACTGCACTGACAAGATGTAAGGCTCTCTTACGCAAAACATATTCGGCTCCATCGTGGTCAAAGTCTGCGTCCTCCGGGAAGTGATTGATCTGAGAGCACACTCCCCTTTTGGATCCTGGGCGAGGGAAAGAGGAGAGGAGAGCTGCTTATTGGATTTATAATACATCTGAGGTGAGGGTAAGTGTATGCGTATGTCACACTCTTTCCCATTCACACACAGACACAGGCACCTAGATTACAGTAACACACACACACACACACACACACACACACACAGAGACGCACACAGACACACACACAGAGTGACACACAGACACACACACACACAGCAGGGCCCTGGAGACATGCAGGCAGATGGATAGCTACCCACTCCAGTCCCGCGGGTCTACTGCAGACACACAGATGGACGAATGGACGGACGGACGAACATGACTGGTGTTGACGGATGGAGTGGGGGTGTGATGGAATGATGAAACGGACGGATGAAGAGAGCGACAGATGCAGGGGACAGGAGTCTCCTGTACTGCTTTTCCTAGCTGTGTTCATTTTCTCCCTCTCTCTTTCTCTTTACCTCTCCCCATGGACACTGGTCTGCGAGAGCAAGAGCGAGAGAGAGACAGAGAGAGAGAGAGAGAGGAATGGGAAGGGACAAGTGGAGAAGCATCAACTTTGCCCAAAGGAGAAACTGTGCCTGATATTCTGGGCACACCAACTTTGGCCCGCAATCAACAGCACTGCTGTGGCCACACACAAGACCACAGTGGAGTCACTGAGTCACTCAGGCCGCTCAGTGCCCCTGTCCACCCACCGGCCGCCTGCCCAGAGAGGACCGCACCACCGCTGGCTTCCCATCACCCACGCCTCTCACATCCATTTCATCTGATTGGGCTCGGCCGCCACGGCACACCATCAGCCGCGCAAGGTGAGCCGTGACATCAATTATGTAGAGCCAAAATGGCCCCCGCTTTCCACTCCACCTGCTCTCCTGCTCGCATGGCCACGGCGGCGGCTGCTGCTGCTGCCGCCACTGCTGCTGAGGATCCATCTTGGCTCAACACACGCTGCCGACGTCAAGGATTACTTGACCTCTAAACTGTGCCAAGAGTGCACGTCTGCTACGCTTGCATCAGAGCGAGAGAGGAGTGAAGTGAAGAGAAAAGTGAAGAGAGAGAGAGAGAGGACGGGAATGAGAGTTGGAGGGAGGAGAGCAGCACTGTGGTGCTCAAAGGGCAAGCTTATCTCTAATTGAGTGCTTTGTTATTAGGGAGCTTAGACCTAAGGACAAATTAGCTTTGCACAATGACCAGCAGCAGAGTGTGTTGTGCCAGTTTAGTGTGAAGATAGGGTGTGAGGTACTTAAACATTCCCAGGATAGCTCCTCTAAACCCTACTTCAGATCGGCTAGCATGGCTTCCCTTCAGATTTCACATTCTCCAAGCCGTACATGAAGCATATGACACAACACTGTCACCCTTGACAGGCTTAGCATGTCTTAGCACATCTGTAGCATCATTTGCAAAAATCCTCTGGCTCCACCATCTCAAAAACATGATACTACTAGCTGATGCTACATTTTAAAAAAATGAGTTGGCCTTTTCAGACAGTCAATTTGTCCTTTTCAGTGCAGGATATTTGTGTTGTAAGTGGTGCAGCCAATTTTCGTTGAAACAGGGAAGGCAGACCAGCTGGCATGTGCTGGATTGCTGTTCGCAGCTTTTGACACTTACAGAGAGATTTCTCTAGATGTGTAACACCAACAGTGATGAATGACATAACATACAGTAAAACAAGAGGGCAACACACAACATATAAACAGCAGACATTCAATTAATGTTCACAGCACAAACAGCATAGGAATACATAAGATCATATCATTTGAAAATATTGGAATATTGGAATAAATGTAAATGTATTACATACAAGAAAAGTACTGCACATATGTGCATCCATTGAGATTTCCAACTAGCTTGCTTTTACACTGTAGTGAATGCTTTCAATCTTGAAATGCAAAATACATGTAATTATGTATCATAAATAGGACTGCTGTGGATACATTGTTGTATACTTGTGTGTATGTGTCTATTGATGAAGTGTACAAAAGAGCCTGTGAGATGTACAGAACCAAACTGGGTCCTAAAGATGTACAGAACCAAACTGGGTCCTAAAGAGCCTGTAAGGTGTAGAGAACCAAACTGGGTCCTAAAGACCCTGTGAGCTGTAGAGAACCAAACTGGTTCTAACCCTCCAGGCAGCAGATCCTCCAGAGGCCCGAGTGGGTGAGGGCGCCGGGGTCCTTCTTGTCCTTGTTGTGTGGGTCATCCTGCGACGAGTTGGTTGTGCTGTTGCAGATTGTTGCACGCGAGTACAGCCAGTAGTCCGTGCCGATTGCCACCGTCATCAGGCCGAAGGATGCGAACGCACCCACGATGGTGAGAAGGATCTGGATGCCCTTCTCACACACCATGCCTCCAGAGGAAGAAAGAGAACAGAGAGAGAGAGAAATGTCACCTAGCTATTCACCCACCGCCTCCAGATACAAAGGCCCATGGCTTCATTGCTGGGGATGGTATGACTGTAAAGGCCAGCTAGCACACAAATGTCCTCTCACTCTTCTCACTCTCCTTACCTGACGGCGAGTTTCTGTCCTTCGACTCAATTTTGAAATCTTTTTTTTCCTCGTTAATGAAGAATCGGCTGTCCCTTCAATCCGGGCAGCATCCATCGACTGTCTTCGCTCTCTTCCCCCACTCCCTCACACTTTTTCGGTCTCCCACACACAAGTGCACTTCTCTGCCTCTGTGACTTTCCACCGTGGGGCGACTTTGGCGAAAACTTCGTTCCTTCGCTCTTGACGTCAAGCTTTTAATCTACTTGCTCAGAGTGGTGGACATGGCGCTTCAAGCCGGCTGTTCTGGAACACAAAAGACACACAGGGAAAAAGCACAAGGTAGTTTGGGGTTAGTTGTTTGTTGTCCCATCTGCCTCATGGATTGTCTAGCTGGAGTTAATTTGAGTGAAAAAGGCAGTGTTGTCTGAATGAAGTAGAAGGGGGGGGGGGGGGCAGGGTGAAGTCTATGTTGTTGCCATGGTAACATTGACTTCCAAAGTCTGGATCAGCATAGGGCGGTAGAGAGAGTGTGTATGTGTGTGTGTGTGTGTGTGTGTGTGTGTGTGTGTGTGCATGCGTATGGGAGTGGGGGGAGAGAGTGAGCAGGAAGTGTATTATGTGTAAAAGAAAGTGAATGAGTTAAAACAGGAGAACAGATGAGGGTTGTGTTTTCATAAATGAAAGGAGTAGGACAGAAAAAAGAGCAAGTGGCAGCCTGACAGAGAGACTGAGAGAGGGACAGGAGGGGACGGAACGAGGGAGGGCAGAGGAAAAGAATGATATATTGAGTCATCCACACTCAGCTCTGCACCAGGGGATTAGAGACACAAACACAAACGAGAGTTTGACTCTGTAGTGTCAGTGGGAATAATATTATGCCTACTAAGACATTTGGACCAAACAGGAGACACAATCACTGGATGTCAGTACTAGAAAGCCCCCTTAACAGCGCCATGCTCACTGGGAAAACCACACCAAACTCAGCACCAATCATGCAGCACGCATAATTTAGCAAACATGATTTAGCAAACATAACGCAGCCTCGGTCTAGTCTCTTAATATTTTATGATGCAATATGGCACCGTGATCAAAATAGGTTATATCCTGTTTGTATTGTCAAGGCCTGAGCATGGATCTGTGGCAGACGGTGCAGAATTTCTCCCCAGACAAACAAACACATGCACCAAAAACCAAGCCGTTTGACAAACACATCCGCAGTTTGTACAAAGAGTTGAGACACCCAGGCTACCCACTAAATCCTCTAAAACATTTACAACCTTTTAGATGTTCCACTGTATGATGTTTAAGCAACAAACGCACAATATTGGTGTAAATGGCTTCCTCAGTCAAGTGCACAAGGGTCATTAACAGTAAGCTACAGCAGTAGCAATTTCAAAACTCTGTCAATGCTAGCTAGCTGATAGCCAACTACACATAAGTACTCAAACACCAACATAAACTATACAACATGATACAAAACATTCTGTCTAATGAAAAATGCACTAGTAGTAGTGCATTTGGCACCATGATAACCTCCACCTTCCCACAGAAAACAGAACAAGGGCCTATTCTATCTAAAGTAATCCCCACTGTATAAGATAGAAGATGTTATCCACACTTCCCATGATCAACGCCCCTGCACCAGGCTATCTGGCTGATACTCACTGGGCTGTTGCCGGATACATAAATCATACTGAAGGAAAATGGGTACTGTCGCCCTAACACTGACAAATACAACGAGGCTATTTTGCTGAATGCAGCACAGTACATCAAGAGCAAAAGTATTTGGGGCCAGTTAAAGGTTTGCTTTGCATATTCGTATAGGGACAACAAGCAACTGTAGGCCAAGCAATGGTGAAATTATAATCATTTTAACCGTATGAATATGCAATCTCTCCCTGTTTGTAAAAAACAAGATGTATTGTTTGACAGTTTGTTTCGTCACTTAAAATTGAATATATTTTTTTGCTAACTGGACACTTATTCCTGCTGTAATCATAAGGTCTTTGTGATTATGGTGATCATCAAATACACACACACACACACACACACAACTAAACAGTTGCCACTGATGATTTCTGAACAAGTGTTTGCACACATGCTTACCAACACATTGTGTCACAAGCTGATAATTAGTGCTTCACAGTCATCTGATTAACGCTGCTGTGAAAGCAAGCCGGCAGTGAGCCCAGCCATGCGTAATATATTTATTCATATTACCAGGCCTACCTATGTCCAAAGGCCTCAGTGCAGAGAGACACAGATGGACAAATGGATGGATGGACCTACCTATGTCCAAAGGCCTCAGTACAGAGAGAAACCAATTCAGCAGCCAAGGTGGATACTTTCCACAAATGTGTCAATTGCAGTGTTCAATAGCTTTGTGCCATAGATATTATGACTTGTCACTGTGCTATAATAATGGATGGTCTCTTGGCTTATTATTCACTCATTATAAGTGACTTTGTCAAACTATATACCTTGAGTAACCCTTCATAATGATTGGAAAATTAACCATTTTATTTTCGACAAACTAAACCCCAAACCTATGTAAGGGATAATGTATTGTCCGCCGGTAATTATCAGAAAATAAGTCCCGACAGGGAAAACAGAACCCCGACGCGCAGCGGAGGGGTTTTGCTTCGACCTGAAGGGACTTATTTTCTGATAATTACCGGCGGACAATACATTATCCCGCTTATTACACGGCTACTTGCCAAAACGAGAAAAGAAACCTAACACAATGAATCTTTAAAAATTATTTTGCTACCGTTTCGTGTCTTCCGCTGACAAAATAAATAGTTCGCCACACAGATAGAACTTGACCTTTTCAGATGTTGCGTGGCAACGTCTTACTAGCTTACTTTCCCTTTCAATGAAATTCCATTGCAATAAGCGAACGGAATTCTTGCGGAGGGATATGAAAGACGTTAATCAACCCGTTGCCATTGACAGCGGTGATTATATACTTTGCCGGTGATTTATATAGATTTAACATAGGCCCGAACGTTGGGAAGGCCCATTCATGTGAATGGAACTTTCTGCAGCACTCTGAAGAGCCGTGTAATAAGTCTTTATAGGTTTGGGCTTTAGTTTGTGCGTCGCGTCGGGGTTCTGTTTTTCCTGTCGGGACTTATTATGACCGCTGCGCAGCGAAGCGGCGGTCATATAGGTTTAGTCAGATTTTTTTTTTTTTTCTTTTTCGCATGTCCAAATTTCTGTCAAGGATTCCCGGGACACTGAAAGACCAGGGTACACAAAACTTGGTAGGCATGTAAGCCCACATGGATAGCATGGAACCATCGTTTTTCGTTTTGACCTGTAGCCCCCCCACTGGACTGGACCCCCGAAAGGAGGGTAGGGCAGACACAGTTTTCTGTGAATATCTCGGTTTTAGGAGGTTTAGGAGGACCTTTTTTTTTTTGTATGTTGATCTCAAGGGGCCATGTCAACCCATTCCATAACCACTCATTTCATGTATAGCGCCACCTAGTTAAACACAAAAATGTAAAAATGAGGTGTTGTAATCACAGGTATCTGTGACCTAACATAGTCAAAACTGCACGAAATTGGAAGTGCAGGATCAATATGACACCCTCTGAATGCACGCCAAGTTTCGTGGAATTCCGTTCATGGGGGGCCACACAATAAATTAATTTATGTGTTCATTTAGTGACCTACACCAACAAGGATTCCCGGGACACTGAAAGACCGGGGTACACAAAACTTGGTGGGCATGTAACCCCACATGGATAGCATGGAACCATCGTTTTTCGTTTTGATCTGTAGCCCCCCCGCTGGACTGGACCCCCCGAAAGGAGGGTAGGGCAGACACAGTTTTCTGTGAATATCTTGAGAACTGTAGGGCCTAGGATGACCAATTTTTTCCGAATGTTTGCCTTCAGGGGTCATGCTAACCCATTCCATATGCCCACATGTGCATAAACAGATACACACGCACACATACATTCACAGTAATCATACGTATGAAACATACTCACACAGTAGACATACAGTATGTACTCATGCATGCATATGCACAAACACAGGCACATAATGTACGCAGGCACACACACACACACACACACACACACACACACACACAAACATAAACATGTACACGCACACATGCACACAATTAAAGAATTTCTCAGAATTATGAACAGGCAAGATGGGGGTGGGGTTGTATAAAATGAATTTTACATGGGAAATCTATGAACTAATCATGTTTTGGTACTTGTTGTCTAGAAGATACCAGTGAGAATTGAGTGTAGATAATGCAATTTAGTGCGACAGTTAGATTCATATAGGCCTTTCAGCGTGATTTATTTTTGTGGAAAAAATGTGCTGGACTGGGCGGCGGTCATATTTTGTACCGCTCTGCGGTACATCAGTTTTCTGATAATTACCGGCGGACAATACATTATTCCTTACTTAATTCATAATTATGAGAAACAGATGTGATTGTTATAATTTATAAGTCTAAAATCATTTGTGAATGACTTTTGCAATGATCATGACAAAGTGTGTCTATTATGACTTGGCACTAAGCGCTTAGAGGAAGCAACAGAGAGTCATCACTGCTTCAGACTCTGGAAAAGAATCCAAATCTTTGCACAGACAGACTTGCACCTTTTGCCCACTGCAGCATCCATCACACCAGCTGCAGACCCAGCAGGCATTTTAATAATAACAACATAATATTATGATTTCCTGCACAGAACTAAAATAGAATCTTTGTAGATCACACACATAACATCAAAAACATCATATAATCTGTTAAAGCTCTAAACGTCTATAAGCACTTTGTAAATCTGAGAGACTGACATTTCATTTAGGTATTATTTACTATTGATTCAACATCATTCCAAATTAATTATGTCACTTATTGTTTTTTCAATACTAGCTTTCAAATTGGCACAGTATTTTTACCACAAGTTAATTACTGGAATTGAAATCAATAATTACTTAATCATTTGTACTACACTCTTTGATAAAGGAAACGGTTCCAAATCACACCATAAAACAGACAAATCCTATATCTATTTTAGTCTTACTTTCAATTGGGTCAGAATATCTTTCAGCCGCAAAATAGAAACCCTACTAAACTGCTGAAGAAAACACCAAGCACAGGCTTGTTTGACTTTGACAAAATGCCTGTTGGCCCCGGTGATGCTCCTGTCACTTTGCAACTACCACTGCAACACGGGCTGAACAGGCCAACTCCAACATATCATCTTATGTTAGCAGAAACAACCCCTCCATAGTATTCAGCTCTTCGGTTAAAGTAAAAAAAAACATGACTAGGGCATGCAAAAACATGACTTTTCACATGAATTCATGGTTTTAATGAACAATTTAGTGATAAGGGCTGAGTTAAATAAGGGCTAATAAGGGCTGAGTTAACAGTACATAAATAAATAAACAAAAATGAAAACTGACAATCCACAACTGACATCCAAAGCACAGCACAACAAATAATGGAATTTCATCCTTTAAAGACAAACGACAAAAAAACAGATGTGAAAAAAGTCTGCAAACTGGGAGGGAAATTAGGCATGCTGGCTGCACACCTGAGCTCAGTCATAACTGCTTTGCATGTGTGTCACCCTGAGCTATGTTCTTTCATTATACTCTGGAGAACAACGGATAAAAACATCAACATCCACCTTTCTGAGTGACTGACTCAAAGCCTACTGAAACAGCACCTTGCCTACCTTCATCTTATTTCAGTGCACAGTTGCACCTTCTGTTGTATTGACTCAGTACATGTATGCACTGACACTCCTCCTCACTGTTTCAATTTCCACAGCAACACAAACTGCACTGATTAAATACACATCTGCTTAGCATTCATTTAAAAGCCCTATCAGGTGCTTCTCCTGCTTATTGGTGTTAGCGTCACCTACAAGGTAAATTCATGGACCACGGTCCCCCCCCTCTCACCGATACAACACAAACAAGGCTTGTTGTAGTTGTCAAATAAATGTCATCCTGATTAGTCTAAGTACTGCTGTGTAATTAGCGCTGCCCAAATGCGAACCCTTACATTTGGGCCATAAGACAGGCTGCACATGAGTGAGCAGCGCAGCGCCAGTCTCCAGGAGAGACGGGGGAAGAATGTGCAGGAGGGTCCTGGAGGGAAAAGTCACACCGCACCGTCTCCTATTATTACATACCTCAGCACACACAGCCCTAATGACTGACCAAAATACTACAGACGTAACACAACCACCACACCGACAAACTTCAGTCCGGAAATGACCAAGCCAGCCAACTCTCTGTCCTGGCGTGAGACTAGCTATCTACCTTTCAGAGATTATAGCCGCACTTTGCCATTTGTTTGCAAAACATGGGTGCATGTATCTGCTGCGATAATACAAAAAGAAAACCAGTGGAAATGTGGAAAAAATACAACTAAAAACAAAACCAAGAAAATAACCACATGAATCACCTCAAACATTAGTGAGTTTAAAGAAGTTCATTCTGAGACAGAGTGAAAAGACACTGTAGTCAAGTTTTCCAACACCCCCTCGTACTCCAACCCATCACTTGACGTATGTGTGCTTTCACCAATACAGATTATATATTCATTCCACATTCATACTTTATAAAACACAGAAGTCCACTCTGTAGGTAAGAAACGTCTGGTTTGTTGGTAAGAATTTCCTTACAACCACAGTCAATACTAAGATAGTTCAGACAAAGAGTATAGAAGTACCTCTATACTTCTATACTCTTTGGTTCAGAGGATGTAAAATTGGTCTAAATACATTTAAAGGCCAAACTGCACTGGGACTGTGCTGAATCAAGCTTTTAAAATGTGTTGCTGCTTTAATAGTCTACTTTTGTATGGTATCAAACACAGTAAATCAATGTGCAACATATGCCTAATCTCTGAGAGGGAGAGATACACACCTCTACAAGCCACCCATCTTTGTATCCATCCATCCCTATATCTCCTCTATCAGTCCATCCATTTCCATCCTCCCCTTCCTTTCCGCTACTCCTTCTCAATTTAGCCCTGTGCCCGGCCTCCCATCCCTGTCTCCTCGGCCATGATTAGAATAAAGGACCCTCACAGATGCCTTCACGCTCCTGCGCCACTACACCTGTTTGACAGGAGCTCAACCCCCGTGTCAGGCCCCCAGCGTCCTCCACGTCAGGGTACACATGGCTGACTCCCCACTCCCCGCGCTCACGGCACAGGTGGCATCGGGACGGTATGAATGGGAATGACCGCAACTGTCACCAAAGTGAAACGAGATGAGCATTAATATTCCATAAATATTAATCGTACATATTTTAATACTGTACAGGGGTCACCTGTGAATTTCCGATGAGCCCGATGATTTCTAAGTGGCGCGAGTTAAATATCAAACTGTAATTTGAAAGCTTGTGATAAGGTGGTCGGAGATCTAACCTTGAATGTAAAATGTGAATCTGATTAAAGTTTTTATTGAAGCCTCCAAGCTGAGTCTACAAGCTCTCAGTCTCCGAGGATGCCTAAACAAGTCTTAGAGTTAATTATTAGAACCTCTCAAGGGCTCTTTACACAACCTTACCTCATGTTCCTCTTTTCCACCCCCACCCCCTTCCTACCTGGCCAGTTGTGCACTTAGCCTACTTATTTCTCCTCATCATTCTAGTGGCAGAAGCAGAACATGTAAAGTTAAATGACAGCTTTCTGACATGAGCACTTTCTTATCTTTAGTGCACTCTGGGAACTAGTATAGGTGCCACTAAGTGTCGGAGAAAGAATGCGTTGAACCTTTATCATAATCTCTATGTGATATAAGTGATATTCAGACAGAATGTCAAAGTACAGTACAAAAGAGAGAGAGAGAGAGAAAGAGAGAGAGAGTGGGAGTAAGAAATTGTTGTCTCATTGAATTATGGACATGCCTTTGGACCTTATGGGCAATTGCATTGCCCAAAATACATTGCAAATGCAAAATCATGCATCCTGCACAGATACAAGACACAAGCCGGCGCAGGATGAGAGGCTGCATAGACCATGGAGTCTCACTGGAAATGATTGTACACCAAAGACAGGTCCTGCTGCACTGCTTCAGCAATAGTTGTGCGAGTATGTCACACATCCCTAGTCCTGGGGAGGCTCCCATAAAGCCAATCAGCAGACATTTTCACAGAGTGAATGGGCCTGATGAGTAGCATAGAGCCTAATTAACCCCAGCCATGTAAAATTGCCTTTCACTGTGATAGCATTTCAAAATGTCGAATGAATTATCTCGCCGACCATATTTATCGAGAAGATAAGGATCTACGCATCAATGCAGCCATCCGGTGGGAGAACTGGCTTTGGTGATTGCATTCAAAGACCTTACATGTACTCTGACTAGGTAACACATCAAACCATCAGTTAAGTGGCTAGAGTGAAATGTATAATTTTTGGCAATATGTTGAGGGGGGAATGTTTGCAATCTTTCTGGCCATTAGCAACATCTGACACAGAGAGGGAAATTAACCTGCTTCTTGCAGCCAAAAATATCACTTGACCAGGTTACTGATAATCCTTGGTTACACTTGGAAGGAATCTGAGTGACCCAGGATTTAAGTTTATTCATAGACACTTCAGATAAGAGCAGCACTCACAAGCACAAGACGGGCATCAACTTTTTATGAGGCCCAGGGAAAAGAGGCGAAGCACAATTTTTGGCATTAGGCCTTTTTTTCCAGATAATTACATGCGAATGCTCTTTCCTCAAGGAAAAAAAGATGGAAGCATCCTAATTCCTTCTGTAAGCTTCTTCAAGACTTCACATCACATGATCACAGTGAAAGCTTTTCTACACATCCTGTAGAAAAAAAACCATTGACACTGAAAGAGGTTACAAGATGTGGAAGAGTTGCTATGGGCAATAGTCAAAGCACTGCAGCTGACACCTCATTACACTAATAGGTGTTGGGACCCTGAGTTTTACCGCTGTGTTCATTTTGCATTCTCAAAATGTAATATGCTGTGAGACACATGTTTTGCCATGTGTTGGGGGCACATTGTTACAGTCATTATTTAAGTCAATGGAGTTGTGTGCCAAATCTAAGTCACAGCCGAAAAGGGAAAATAAGGTAATTGGTATCTTTATCGTATAAGGCAGAGGGCCTCTTGACAACCTGACAGAAAGCTGCATGTTCCAGGTCATGTGGTCTGCTATGAATGAAACATGCAGGAATTACTTACTCCTATTGCAAATACTACGCAAGGCCAACCTTTTACTGACAGACGAATGAAGATGGCATATATATGACATATATCTGTTCCAAATAAGCTGTTTGTGGAAGATGCGTATTGAGGAGGCTTGTACACCGATGCGGACTGCAGTGCATTCATTAGAGGCTAACTACCGTAGAGCTTGGAGCTCTCCACGGGCTGAAAATGGATGCCCGGTACAGTACGTGTAACGAACGGAGACACACCAATCATTCTGAGCACTTTGTTTTGAAATCTTCTGGACGAGTCCACAATTGCCCGCCAAAGAAGCAACTGCTGTAATAACAATAGCTGGCATGCGTTTTACTGTCTACACACGCTATTTAGTTGGTATGCTTGCACATACATAATGAATATAAGGCGCTCGTTGATTTGCAGCATCAGGAATGTATTTTTCCATTTAATTACATAACTCGATGTTTTCTCGGTGGCAAACCTTAGCATAACTCAAATTGCGAAGAGCAGCGAATTTTACGCTGAATGAAAAATCTAGTTGAGCTTGCATTTTGTCATTGATCGCATAGCCCACCACTCGTAACATACTAAATGTACACGTGAATGAATCCTGTGCGAGCTTGAAGGCGCAGAGAGGAGAAGCCTCCTTAAAGACATACGTTTGCTATTTTAAGGAAGTCTTACCAGTTCAGTTGGTATTTCGGACACCTTTTCGAAGAACGTCGGACTCCCAAGAAGGAGATGAAGACAGAGAAGAAATTGAGGGGGTGGCCGTGAAACAACCGAAATATCGATATGATGAGTGAGTGGAGTGTAGCGGTTCTGACCAGAGACTCTTGTGTCCGCCTTTGAAATTATATCGTCAAGTCTTTACAGAAAATATAAATTAGACTACTCATATGGCGGTATGGTTTAGAACCGATATTCAGCGCACATGCGGACACGTCACTAGAACACGAATTTGTCTACAGTCCATGTAGCCTAGCCAATGCGTGCGTATCCTCAGTGAAATGCTTGTCCCCCTCCCTTGCCGTTGCGCTCGCTGTCTGACTGTCCGTTTCTCAACCACTCTCACACTGAGACATCGACGTAAGCAACTTGTCGCATCCCAACTCTTAAATGATGCTAACGGAAATAATTGCATACAGTGATATAGGCTACCTAGCAGACGCTGTGTTGCTTGCTTAGACGAAAAACATTACCCCTCATTCCCGCGTCAAATATTCTCGGAAACCAATCGTTCAGAGCGTGATTACTGGAGCGTACACAAATGTTGTGTATGTGTGTGTGTGTGTGTGTGAGAGAGAGAGAGAGTATGTGTTTCTGTTTGACAGCAATGCATCGTACTCATTGCCGTAATCGTCATTGTGGTTACCCTGAACGGACTAAACATTGCAAGGGGGCTGTACGGATGTTTATCAAATTAAATGCAGTGTATCTTGCCGGGGCAAGAACAGTAGTATTGGAGTTCCGCAGAGAGAAGGGGGGTTGGAGAGAGAGAGAGAGCGAGAGAAGAAATGGCAGGGAAACATCAGAGATGAAAGGTTGACGCCGAACGATGCCTCATTAGACGCGTTTTCTTGTGTCAAGATGCTTGTTTCTTTTCCCTGTATCTCCTTTTCTTCGTCCCAATCTTTTCCAACCTGAAGGCTGACCACAACTGGACATTCCTGTTGCCTGGCCTTTTTGACATTGGCATGCAGATGCAAAATGATACCTAGGGATGTCGGAAGACCCATGCATTGGGGTACTTGATGATACGCTTAGATTGGCAGTGGGCTTCCTAGTGTAAAAATCGCAGGGTCCTACATTTTCAAAAAGCGTGTATAATGAAATGTAGTGTTTAGCCTAATAATTGTTTCTCGCTGAAGACAGGTCTCATTAACGGACTGACGAAAGTAACACCAACAGCGAGAGTGACTAAATTGAGATTCTTTAGTGCACTATGACCTTCAATGCTTTTCCCGACCACCCCCACCCCCTCTCTGTCGCTCGCTCCATCACTCTCGCATGGAGCTAGAGCAGGGAAGGACTAATGCAGAGTGACAGGTCTTTCATGCATTAATGGTGATGGTGAAAAGAGAGATTCACTCAATCCCAGAGTGGTGCCTATACACAGACCTGCATGCAAACACACACACACAGGCTTGCAATTTCACAACCACAAATGCAGACATATGCACAATGTTCACATTTTCACTGGTTATTCTTAAGCCTACAGTGGTCACTTTACTCTTCTGCAGACCTCCAACTCAAAGGGTGACACGAACATATTCTCTCTCTCTCTCTCTCTCTCTCTCTCTCTATCGACTTTCTTTCTATCTATTATGCACAACAAAAAGAGAAACTTTACATCAACACATACACACACACACACATCATGTGTTCATAGCATTATACGCACACACATCAAAAGTCCTAACTAAACACTGAACAGAAAGCGATTGTGCTCCAAGACACAGTAATCCTACAGCTTGTCTCCACAAAACTACAGCAATACATTTACCCAATATATATGGTCACTTTGACTGTCTCAGAACATAATGTCTGGGTTACTATGGAACACAATGTAGTTGCTCTAATCCAGGCACACAATGAACACACACACACACACACACACACAAATAGCTCTAATCAATTTGACTCTGCATTGCCCTTGGGTTATGGTAGCATGCAACACCATTTAGAGAAGTAAAAATAAAGGAACAGTGTTTCAATTGAACGGATAATAGTGCTGCAATGCAGATCAACTGCATTACCACCACACATACACGCTGTCTGAAGCCATCGCTTTGTACAGTATGCACCCTCACACCACACACATACACAGGTGCAGGGTGTACATGGACAAGCATGGAGAAGGCAGTGCAGGAATCAGCATGTAACCAAACTGCCATCCACACAGGCAGGCTAATGCACTCCACTGCTCGCTCTCCGCATCCCTCACCCTCTCATTCTCTCATCCTCTCTCTCTCTCCAGCCTGGAGTTCAGCACAGTGTGCACTGCATTATAATAAAGCTCTGCAGTGAGTCAACCCTGCCTATATCCACTCAGTGTCAACACAAAGAACTGCATCAAAGCGCACATTACCCTGCTACACACAACCAGACACAGGCATACGCACACATGCACACACACACACACCCACAGATTCACACACACATACACACATGCATGTATAGAGTATATACTCACACATGTTTACTCACTTACTCAAAGGAGCACCGTGGTGATGTAATCTACTACAGACAGTGTCAAATCAGGTGAGAGAGAGGGAGAGCAGGAGGAGGTGGGAGTATGACTGTGTTAATCTCATAAACTCACAGTCAAAGGGAGAACATCACAGATATCATAAGCAGCAAGGCTGCCAGAAATGGGATCAGGTGTTAGCACTACAGCCAGCCACAACAGCCCACCCACCTATTCCTGCAAACAGACACAATATTTATACACAAACATGTCTATATATGAAAAATATGCATACATATGGCTGCAAGAGGATTATTAGAGGCGAAGACACTGGATCAAACACCAGCTCACACAAAAACATATTGCAGCATTCACAACTGACGGGTGAAACACCAGCTTCAGAACCATGGACAGCGTTTTATGCGCAGTAGCCGTGTATATCCACTAGATGGCGCAAAAGAAGCGAACATATGTTGCAGACTAAAAATGACCGCTAGGGGATGCCATCTCATGCTCTATGACAGCTCATTCGTTTTTTTTCACCCCAATTCAGGTTTTAAACATATTCTTTCAGGAAGATATTCTACAAAATTTGTTTATTTAATAAGAAGAGAAATTGTTCTTATAAAAATCTGAGAGAATACGGCAGAATGTCCTTGTGTAACTAGGCGGAAGAATTCACGTTGACTCTTTACTCAGACAGACCAGAGTCAAAGACTCACTTCACATCACAGTGGCCTACAAATGCAATCCTTGTGTCTGGTCTTAAAGTGCACAGCATAACATTCAGATCCAGTTAAATAAGCTGCATGAAATTATCAGTTGGCACTTCTTTGAAAAGCATGTGGATGCACATGCTTTATTTTTTTATTTTTTTTAAATTAAAAATCAGATATAAAACATTATATGATTTACACATCGAGAAGGACTTTGTTACCTTTTACTGTTCTGTTTTTTCTCCAGTATAATCATGTGAATCATTGTGGAAAGGTGTCATCCATGATAACAATGTGGATGTACAAAAATGTGGATATGCAATATTTGTATTAGTACTAGTTTTCATTACACACAGCCTGTAATTCATCAACATATTTATAGAAATTAATGATTTATTTCCAGTTTCAATTTGTACAAGTCTAGTCATGTAGAAATGTAATCTCATCCTTGTGTATATACATGTATATGTGTATGAAATACACCATAAATATTTTAAATTACTGTTGTTTCCAGCACTAACAACAATAGCAGTGTGGTGGAGGCTTTTACATAAAATGGATGAATCTGATTGCATATTCCTGGCCTTACATGTAACAGTAGTAATTATTCAAATGAATGCACTAGGATGTTCATAAATCTTTAAGAAATTAAAACAGTAACATATGAATATGTTTTTATATACAGTTTATGCACAATCGATATCTATATTTACTTTGGACATCAAACCACTGTCCCTTGTGTTTTACGATAGAATGCAGTTTTGTTCATCAGTCTTTTGCAACAAAAGTCTCTTGCAGGGTGATATCAGGGCCAAGTATCTCTCTACAGCAGTTGTGTCCTGCGCAGAGGAACTTCTCTGAGCTTTATCCCCTAATCTATTTCCTCTACCTCCTCAATCTCCCCCAGTGTGCACCCCCACAACAATACATCTCCTCAGTGTCTCCCATTTTTAACCCTGCTCTGGCTCTGTCCTTTGTCCACTTCTCTTTCTCCCCCCTGTTCACCCTTCCACTCTTTGTTTCACTTTTCCCCCCTATTTTTCTCTTAATGTTTCTCTCTAACTCTATCTCTTTCTTGGCTTCTCTCTTTTTGTCCCAAAGTCTATTCTCTATTCTCTCTCTCTCTCTGTCTCTGCAGCACCACACATGCTAGCAGGGGGAGGCGCCCATGCGCATGTGCGTGTGGTAGTGGGGCGGGCCCCCGGCGTTGGGGGGCATGGAGAGGGGCAGGGTCTGGGAGGCCCCGGGGCCCCCGTGCCCAGGGTGCAGTGGGTGGGAGTGGGGGTAGTTGGCACTGCCCGGGGAGTTGAGCTGGTAGCTGGAGCCGGAGGATGGCACTGAGGTGGAGGGCCCCATCCCCGGGCCTCCCTGCTGAGAGTTGCTCTTGGGCGGCGGCGGTGGCGTCTGGTTGAGCTGGATGGAGATGTCGCTGGAGACCTCGGAGGCTCTGCGCACATGCTGGGAGGGCGGCCACGACTCCGGGTGCAGATATTGGCCGCTGTAGTCACTGCACTCCGACAGGCGGGGGCGATAGAGAGCCGGGTGGGGCCTGTACATCTCCTCTTCAGCATATCGTTTCATGAACAGATACACAGACATCACGCCTGCCCCCTATAGGTAGAAAAAGGCAAGACAGATTTGGTTAATATCACAGGCATGTGCACAGTGTTAAGTAAGAGAGTGGGAAAAACAAAAGGTGAAAGGTCGACGTCTGTGAAGAGATATTTACGGTGTGATGGGTACGGCTGGGAGGCAGTGACAGACACAAGAGAAGGAAAAAGAGGCTTTGATGCAAGAGCTAAAAAGTGGAGGAGATGAGTGAAGAAAAGAGGTTGTGGATGAGGTCAGGCAAATCAAATCAGGCAAGCACAGCATGGCGCTGGCAAATGGCTTTGGACATTGCTACACATTAGAGCAGTAATGCTGACAGGGAGGATGTGTCCAAGGCTAAATGTGCACGACTGTGTGTGTGTGTGTGTGTGTGTGTGTGTGAGAGAGAGAGAGAGAGAGAATGAGAGAGACAGCATCAGAATGATATTTCAAGCAGGGGAGAACAGAGAGCGCTAAAAGACGACAGATCAAAAGACAAAGCGAGAGAGGAGTCATGAAGATGATATTCTATCCAGTTGTGACAGAGAGAACATTGCCACATCACCCAGAGGTCCCTCCCACAACGTCTGATTTGAGGCCATGTCACTGGGCAGCCCTGAGAGCCCACACAAAGAAACCATCCATGCCCTCTGTCCACTCTCTCCCCCAGCCTCCACCACATGACCGAGGGGCATCAGCGTGTGACTGAGGGGGATACAGTATGTGTGTGTGTGTGTGTGTCTGTGTGTGGTGTGTGTGTGTGTGTGTGTTAAGCGCGTGTTAAGCGGGCGCCTCTTTCCACCCACGGCTGGCTGATGGAGTCTGATGGCGCTGGGCTCCTGCTGACTCAGGGGACTGGGGGAGTTTTTTGGGCTCAAACTCCCATTCTGCCAGATCTGCACTTCATCAGAGCGCCGCCACTGCCGCTCGCTCACACACACGCACGCACGCAGGCAAAATGGCTGACTGGCTGGGAAACAAGGCTCTCTCTCCAGCCCTTGGCCCCGGCGCAGCGCGCTGCAGCGAGTGAGAGAGAGAGAGCGAGGCTTTGCCTTCATTATTCCTGGGCCTGGCCGTACTTCAATCGCACGGTCCACTCCACCGAGCGAGGTGAGGGAGAGAGCACTAAATCCGCTGGAAACGAGATAAAGGGGGGCGGGGGGGGGGGGGCTTGCAGGTGTGCAGTCATTATGGGATTATGAGTGAGTTGACTAAGTCAGCAGAACCACATAACTCTGTCTAAAATCGACTCCAGAGCCTTCTGAGAAAATGATGAGGGGAGTGAATGGGAGTGAATGGGAGTTAGCTACAGTCTTAGAATTCTGAATAAATACTCTTAGAATGCTGAATAAATACTCTAAAGTTTGGAGTTCAAACCTTCTAACATTCTGCAGCACAGTAATGGCTAGTTAGTCCTATGTTGTTAGTACGTACTGTGGTTTGATTTTATATTCAGTGATGTCAGCACTGTCCACTTAAGGAGGTTCTAAGGTAAGTGCATATGCATGTTGAGGATGTGATGAGTTAACCTGACCTTCCAAACTGCACCGGCAGCAAAGAGGCATCTGCAGTAACAGTGGCCATGTCTTCACTGTTCTTCAGCTACAATAAATGGAACTGGCTGGGCCAACTTAAGGCACCAGCTGTTTCACTGCTCATGCATACTGAATGGGCCAAACTAGACGTCGACCCATCCTTCTGCCTGAGTGAGGTTAAAAGCTCTTAATTACTTCACTGCTTGCAGTTTCTGTGTTAGCTCTATGTACATGTTGTGGTGGCGGCCCACCGCCAAAAAAATTATAGTCGCAGCTGCTTCAGAATGAGGGCAGGTGCACACTATTGTCCCGGTTGCCTTCTAAGTTATCCTGCCGAAGTGTCATCCTCCACTGTCTGGCGCTCACACCTCAGTTTAACAATAAACAGCAAAACTAATCAGAGCTCACGAGGACCTGTCCAGTTTTATTCCACAAATATATCATTGTCATTGATGTTAGTGGAGGGCGCTACTGTGGTTTAAAGTTGGAATTTGTGATTGGACCAACCTGTCTATCATTCATTTCTTTCACATCTCTTACAACATAAATAATGCATTCATAGCATAGTGCTGTCAGGAATGTCATAGGCTGTTGCAAGTTACATTTGATGTGCAGAACTTGCAAAATGTGTAGGCGATCGACTGGTAGGCTAGAAACGAAGGTAAATGGCATTATAGCAAATGTGGCGACGGCACAACATTTTGGGGAAAAGACATTTAGTATGCACTTACTGTTATAGCCTACAGTTAATGTGAATCATGAGCTATAACCAAATAAATTAAGGGAGATGATTTGCACTTTTGGTCACCAAACAAAGGCTGTGGTTGTGTTTCTGCATCATGTTAGCAGAAAACGTCATTTCTGTCAGAAATCAAGAAGACTAAACGTATTCTTTATTGTTAGCGTGAACTATGACGGTGTACATGCTCAGTATGTGTTTTTCATTTAGTCAAGCAGTGAAATATGGTATAATAATGCATGGGCTAATGTGATGTGACATGAGTCAAACACAAGGCACTCCTATCCCTCTCAAACTATGTTAAAATGGCAGAATTTCAAAATTTGTGTCAAAACAGCTTGGCAGACTTTTCTATTCAAAGCAACAGACTTGCAACGCCGGGTTTTGGTGTCTCACCCGGGCCAACCTGCTCCATCACACACACTCACTATTCAAAGTGAACATGGGAATAGACCAATAGAGTCCCATGTCCTGTGTGTCCACATGAAGCTACTGCCCCCTGCCCACTGCCCTCTGACCTCTTTGAGCAGGAAGCTGCTGGCAGCGAAGGCAAAGGACCAGCCGTAACGGTAGTTGAAGAAGAGCTCCGGCTCCCGAGGCCTGTTCATCACCTCATCATTTATACTGGAGATGTAGAGCACCAGGCCCACCACCAGACTGAGCCCTGAGAGAGAGAGAGAGAGAGAGGGAAAGAGAGAGATGGAGAGAAAGAGAGAGAGAGAGAGGGAGAGAGATGGGGGGTAGGGGCAGAGAAAAGCAGAGAGCAACAGAGTAAGCAAGTGAGCTAAGTTCAGTGAGAATACACAAGACAAGACAGAAGCATCCTCTACAAAACAATGATAAGAGCACTGACAAATAATTAATCTGAAGCGCGTGTGCTAGTGTGTGTACTTGTGAGGGAGATAAAGAGAGTGTGAGAGCGAGCGGGCGGGTGTGCGAGAGAGCGAGAGAGAGAGAGAGAGAGAGCGGCCCAGCCGAGCGTAAGTGAGAAGTGCTACCAGCGGCTGTGGGCCTCTAGTGGAGAGGCTCTGTGCATGATGGATTCATAGCATGGAGCCAAATGCATAAAGCATGACTCTGTCAAACAACAGCACACACTACAGCCACGCCGGCCCAGCCTACGGCCATGTCAGACTGCGCTGGGCTCACAGGAGACGGACAAGATGGAGGAAAAATGAAGGGGTTCTCTGTGGAAGAGGGCAAATCAAAAAAACATGCAGTCTGTGTGTTAAGATGACAGGTAGAAAGTTGGAAGAGAGGGAAAAATAAGTTTGGGAGGCATAACTGTCTGAGAAATAACCGGAATAAAGATGGATAGAGTGACAGCTGGGTGGGATGAGGTGAACGGGGTTGCTTGTGTAAATTCACAAGAAGAGATCACTGTAATATTAACTACTACACCATGTCCCAGGGCCTGAGCTCATAGCTGCTGTCAGTGCTACTGAACTGCAATATTAACAAGTGCAGTAGGCAGCCGCTGAGTTACCAAACAGTGAGCTTAAATAATATAGCAACAGGAGAGTTAGCCGCCAGGAGTTATGCTTTTTACTGACAACCTCACTTGTTCTGAGCTCACATTCCTCCCAGGTAGAGTAGAACACAGCAGGACGAGGGGGCATACATAGGCGTAGTAAATCATATACTTCAATCAACACCATCCATGGCTAGTCCAAAAACAATCTGGCTAAAGTTAGCATTTAAGCACTTTCACCTATTACAGTATTGTAAATGGTTTTATATGAGAAGGGGTACTGCCACCTTGTGGACTGAATGGTGCATTACAGGAAGAGTCTTCTCAGATGAAAAGGGCGCACAACAGCACAAGCCCCATTAAGCCTTTCCCTTTCATAACAGACAAGGGGGAATACTCTAGCATGGGCTGAAAATGGCTCACTCGTAGCAAATGAAACAGGTAGCATAATTAGAGAAGACAGAATGCAATCTTGCAACCTGAATTCAGAGGTCGGATTAATAGTGCACAGAAGTACAGATAGATGTTCATAATTAATGTTGTTACAAAACTGGAAATAAGAATCACACTAATACCACATGGCATCATAGTTTCTTGTTTGACCATGTCAGTAAAAACCATGTAATCACCATGTGTGCTTCATATATAAATAAAAATAGCTATTGTGTATATGTTATTTTAAAAATAAAATAATCTAAAAAACATTTAGAAAGATTTTTAAAATGGTATCTGTCATTGTCTAATTCATCCTGATGACTAAATCCTGTATATTTTTAAGAACAATGATTGGCAGGCAAGTGAAATCCTGACAGAGGAGAGGGTTGTGTAATACCTGAGAGGATGAAGAAGATTCCGGAGACGAAGGCTAGGATGGTGCGCTGTGGGCGGATGTGTCCGATGTTGCTAATGACGAAGGCGGTGAAGACGAAGAGGAGGGACACCATGGGGAACGGAGTGGCTGTCCGCACCATCTCTAGCAGAGCACAGGGACGGCACAGTGTTACACACAGGTTTTAATCTATATGAGTGCATGTGCATGTGTGTGTGTGTGTGAGTGTGTGTGTGTGTGTGTGTGTGTGTGTGTGTGTGTGTGTATGTGTGTATGTGTGTGTGTGTGTGTGTGTGTGTGTACGTGTGTTTGTACATGTGTGCATGTGCGTGTGTTTGTACATGCGTGCATGTGCGCATGTGCGCGTGTGTTTGTACAAATGCAGCTATTGATCATACATGTAGGTTCCATGACAGCAGTTTTAACTGACAAGGAGATTGGTTACACATGAAATGATGTAGGCCTACACTAAGCAGTATTATATTTCTATCATGAGTTTCTCCATTTTTCTGTTGATCTTATTTTTCACAGAATACTTTTTATTAAATGTTCATTTCAATATACCGGTACATTCATTTTGAACTTGAAACACTTTAGACATTTGAAAGTATAAATAGACATCACTTAAATACGCGCACAATAGAAACAATTGATTTAAATTTCCATCCATCTGTAATTCTGAAATACCATAATGTCAATATACGTCATACGTCATATTGTTTTTGCACAATATGTAGTATACTGGAAAACAACACGCTATATATAGTATACTGGAAAACAACACACTATATATAGTATACTGGAAAACAACACACTATATATTGTATACTGGAAAACAACACACTATATATAGTATACTGGATCATCTGCTGAGATTCAAATTCAGTATGTAAAGTTTTTGTTGAACAATTACTGAACATCACCTTAACACATCCAACCCCTAACCTTACAGAATGTCAGACAGTTTGTTGATAATCTGAGCATCTGTGGATAGTCTGTGGGTGGACTATCCAAGTAAAGTGTGACCCATAAGTCTAAATGACCTGTCCCTGTGGTACATGCCTACATCAGTACACTTAATATTCATCAGTATAGTGGCAGAGAGAAACGCATTATCTGGGTTGGGCTGGGGTTGTGGTACCTGTCTAGCAATACAGTCAAAACAGCCAATTCATCCCATCCCTGTTTGACGTTTAAGACTAGATTGTAGTAGCTCACACTTTTGACTTCTTCGCTATCCATGTAAACATTCTGTGTGCTGATAAGTTAATTTGAACAGATCTCAACAGATCATTGGCATCATCCACATAAATACTTGCCCAGAGAATTTCTAACAGTTATTTACTTATACTAATGTTTTTTGTACAACTTTGCCAGAAAGTGTCTTTAAATGTCATCAATGTGACAAAGCATTAGAAAGTTAAGGTCCCAGATCACATGTTATTTAAAGAACCATGTCATTAAGGTTTTTAAAATAGCTTTATATGTCATGACGGGTGAAGTGGATAAATATAAAAAGTTGACTTACTCAAAATGTTTGCTGTATTTTCGGTTGTGATTTCTATTTCAGGCTCATTAAAGTACTCTGCTGCGACACACCTCCCCGTCTCAGCACCTGAGGGAGGGCGGGAGGAAGCACAGGCAGGAGGGAGGGGCATTAATGTTGCCATAGCACCTGCCATAAGTAAGACCTTCAAAGAAAGATCCAGAAGCTCCCACTGCAGCTTCCCTAGAGCGAGTTAAGAATGAGGAGTGTGGAAAGGACACATGCGTCCCTCTGTGTTCCTGACCGGCGATGAAGCAGGTCCTCCAGAGGCCCGAGTGCAGCGCCATCTTGACCTCGATGGTCTGGTTCTGCTGGAGCACGATGCCCTCCTCCATCAGCAGCCAGTAGTCGGTGGACACGGCCACGCCCACCAGGAGCAGGCCGCACGCCCCGAACACGGAGGAGAGCAGCGTCAGAGCCCGGCTGCTGCACGAGCTCATCTGCAGGGACAGCGGTGAGAAAAACAACAAGGCTCAGCCTCATCTGCACAAACCATTAGGAGACAGCAGTGAGGTCAACAACCAGGGACACCAGTGAGGGACGAGTCCATGCCTAAGATGCAGTGATGAGCCACATGGCTAATGATCACCAAATGATCACCACGCCACACAGAGAGACAACACTGGCACAGAAGCAGTGGACAGTTCACCACAGACAACCCACACAGAGAAATACGACAAATGTGTTAGTAGCATATCTCAGTTAATGCTCTCTGTGATGGTGGCACATCAGTGACAAGCCAACGATGCTTGTAAACTCATCAGTAAGTATTGTTTTGATTGTAGTATTGTATCCATTGCTTGGATTAAGAGCTAACTGAACAGGAAGAGGGGTGTGTGTGTGTGTGTGCGTGTTTGTGTGCACGTGTGTGTGTGTGTGTGTGTGTGTTTATGTGTGTGTGTGCTTGTGTGTGGAGAAGAAAGAGAGAGTGAAAGGAGGAGGAGAGTCAGGGGAGTGGTGAAGAACAGAGAGATGAGAACAGAGAGAGAAGAGTCCAACAGGAGGACAGGACAGAAAGGGGAGAGATAAGAAAGAGACGACGCAACACCCAGGGACGCACTCACAGATGAAGACAGAAACTTAGAGGGGTGTGTACAGGGAGACCAAAGAGCTGTTTGAAGTCTGTGTGTGTGTGTGTGTGTGGGTGTGTGTGTGTGTGTGTGTGTGTGTGTGTGTGTGTGTGTGTGTGTTTTTGTGTGTGGGAGGGGGGTCAACTGACTGAGAGTTAGCTCCACCTGCTGGGTCGGTGTCAGCCCAGCCAACCACATAAAAGGTCAAGGGTCGCCCAGCAAGGATGGCGATGGCCAGTCGAGCAGAAGGTGAGATATCATCAAATGATGTCTGACAATTCAAAGAGCACCAAACTGTTTTGGACACACATATAAGTGCGTGCGCACACACATACACACACATGCATGCCACACACACACACACACACTCACATGCACACACACAGGGGAACAGTCCGTTCTTTCGAACACATTCTCCTTCAGCAAGTAGTGACTCACACACGGAGATCCCAGACTATAAGTCTGCTTCACAGCACAGAACTCATTTACCCACAACTGGTCTTTCATACACACACACACACACACACACACACACACACACACACACACACACACACACACACACAGACACACACACAGACACACACACGCACACACACACACACACATACGCATCACATCACACACGTGTATGAGTGCACATATATAACACGTGCACATCTTCACATACAAAACCCACACAAATTAACATGCATGCACATGACTGCACACACAAAATGGACCCACATGCACCTAAGTGCAGACAGGCGCACCGGCATGCCTCCCTCAGAACCTGGTCCCCTGTCCATTCTTACAAATCAATACGCGGCTGAAGACTCCTTGTAGTGAGCCTGCAAATGGCAGCCTTGCTGGAGAATGGCTGGAGGTTAAACAGGCTGAGTTGCTGAGCATGCTGGCTACACAGGTCATGCAGTGTCCTATGGAAGACAGTTATTGTGCAGTGAATTATGAAAGAGATGTACAGTGAACGAAGGCTATTCTGAGTGAAGGCGTAAGGGCGGACGGACGGAAATATAAAAGAACGGAAGGAATGAGATGAGAAAGAGAGAGACAAAGAGAAAGAGAGATTTGCAATCATTTGATATTCTGTCTTTATTGGATAATTTTAAAACCTTGCCCTAAAACCGTGCCAAATGTGCCATGTAACAAGAGCACAGAAGCATATCATTCTCAATTGTGATATAATCCTCTATTTAATAGTGGTGCTGAAACAGTGCTGTTGTTCTCTATGTAATCATTTATACTCTCTTAATTATTATTACAAGACTGAGATACTTACATTGACTGGGTTTACTACTCCATAAACTACAATGAGCATTTACGGAATTGCTTTCACATCTTCTGGGTCCATACAGACTGCTGACTGCTCTGTGACCATGGACAGTACGGTGCCATGTCAGGGACACACTGTGCTGGGGGTGTGCTGTGCCCTGACCCTCACACCCTCTATCTAGGTCCACTCATTACAAGTTTGATCAATTGTTAATTACTCAAATTCACTGCTTGTCTGAGACAGGCCATCATTGGGCGGTTGTAGGAGAGGGCTTTGCTAAGCGAGAGTTTCAGTTATGAGGGAGATTTGGGGTCAACATGTTTTGCCCCTGGTTTTGCTTTCTGTCCAGTCACTCATTCTAATTTGAGGGTTAGAAGGTTGAGATCAATTGTTGAATTGCTGAACTAAAATCAGTCTGCCAGTAGGCTATGACAAGATGCTTTCTGTCAACAGCATGACTGTGAATCAGGAAGGGATGGTCCTTTTTTAAATAATTATAACATGGGAACAAACTGTACCCTCTCTGTGTATGTCTGTGTATATGTTTTTAGGATAAGTATATTATGTGTATAATATTATGTGTGTGTGTGTGTGTGTGTGTGTGTGTGTGTGTGTGTGTGTGTGTGTGTATTTATGATTTATGTGTGTGCATGTATATGTGTGTTTGTGTGTGTGTGTGTGTGTGTGTGTGTGTGTGTGTGTGTGTGTGTGTGTGTGTGTGTGTGTGTGTAAGTGTGTGTGTGTGTGTGTGTGTGTGTGTGTGTGTGTGTAAGTGTGTGTATGCGTATCGGTCTGTGTGGGTGTGTGCATGCGTATGTGTGTGTACGCGCTGGTATTTTTTGTCTTGTCTTGTTTTCAGCCTGTCATTTCTTGTCTGTCTCCCAGTGCTGGTGACTCAGATCAGCACCCTAAGCACTCGCACTGTGTGACGATCACATTTAGCAGGGGAGCAGAGGAGAGGAGGAGAGGAAAGGAGGAGAAGGAAAGAACAGAGGAACAGAGAAGAAGAGCAGAGGAGGGCTAAAGAGTCAGAGGAGAGACAGAGAGAGAGGAAGGGAAAGGAGGGCAAGGAGGCAAGAGGATATAGAAGAAGGGAGGGGGAGAACAAAAGAGAGGATAGGAAGGAAAAAATGGAACGCAGAAAAGTAAGGATAGGAAGATAGAGAGGAATGACAGAGCAGGAGAGCAGGACAAGAGCAAATGAGAGAGAAAAGGGCGGCACATGGTAGAAATGTTCATAAAATGACAGTCACAGCGGTTAGGGCAAGGTCAGGATTTGTTTGGTTTGGTGTCTGGACAGCCAGAGACTGAGCGCCAGCAACTTCTTAGTTAGCACATCGTTACATAACTGACAGACAGATGAAGAAGACAGCCTCTGCCAAAATGTTGTCAGACGCCTGGCAGCCAAGTTGGTTTGGGACCTGTCTGCTGTTGTATGCCTGTTCACACTGGAACCAGCATCCCTGTGCTGAGCGGATGCCTGCTTGTGGAAGGCAGTAAACACTACTGATAAAGTCAGAGTTCAGATGCAATATGTAGTTTTTGTTGTCAAAACTGAGAAGTGCCTTATAATTGAAAGAATTGTTTTAATATTACGTTTCTAAACATTTCTGTAAATTAAGTGGTCTGTTTGAGAGTATTCATTTTGTTATCATTTTCCTGCCCCTATATAACTTAGATTAGTGAACGAAAAACAGCAAAAACTTTCCATTTCCCAGAATTGTTCCCATTATTGGACTTCGATTAAGCTAACTAAAGAGATAAGACTAAGAGATGACATGTGAAATGACATGAGGTTTATGAGGTCCCCCATGATGTAGTTGGGAGCTTAAATGACTGATCTCCACTATTGCTACTGTATCAACAAGTACCATTAGTTAAGAATGTTCACACTGCACATACGGACTAAACTGCACCTATGAGACATCACACTGATGATGTCTTTCGATAAAATTGATATAGGAATTTTAATTCTTTATAAAACCTCTGTGCACTAGATTGAGAATGGTGATGTCAACAGAAAGGTAGAGGATTTGATAGCAAAGATTCACTCAAAGAAAAAGAAACCAGGCGAATGGGTTTTCAACAGTGAGCAGCGACGTGGAAAAAGAAATACACCACATTGGCATGGATTATCTTCACTAGACCAGACGCCCTGATGGAGACAGAGTCACACAGGTGTCGGAGCACAGCCAGAGGGCAGTCACAGCACAGCACAGACTCGGAGAGGGGGACATTCAGAGGCATGCGCTGGCCACAACCGTACAGGGGGACACCACAGAGGAGTCAACGAAGAGTCTTAAGTGCTCACAGTTGTCTGTTGTTGCATAATGTGAGTGGCAGACCGGAGTGTCACACACACACACACACACACACACAGACTCTCCCAGGAGCAGACAAGGCTGCCCACTGATCAGAGAGGAGCCCTGGATGCCTGGAATGCAAAGCTGAGTGAAAAAAAGAAGACAGCTTTTGTAGAATGTGAGATGCAACTACAGAGAGATCAAATAGAATGTGAAGGTGGGCATTGTTGAATGCCCCAAATGTAAAAAAAAAAAAAAAAATAGTACACACAATGTATAAGATATAACAAGAAGATAAGTCAGAATATCTCTCTAACTCCCTATCTTCCTGTGTTGCTATTTGTCAGTAAAATGCGAACACAAGTAAAGGTCTTCGCAACACATGCACTTACAGTATAACGACATGCCAGCGGCATATTCTGAATTTACTGTTATCCTCAACAAGTAATCCAATTACAGCACCCATTCTACCATATCCCCTCTGTCAAGGTGAACGTCAGAGTATGGATGTGAATGTTTGTGAGTGTATTAATGTTCACCGATAACCAAACTGTCTAGTGACCAACACACCACTGTGTTGACAAGATGCCTATTTCCCTCACAAAACTTGTTAGCGTCTTTCACAAGTCGACCTTGCAACACGCGTAGCCTTGCAGTTTGTACAGTTAAACTGAATCAGACAGTGAGGAACGGATTTAAACATTAGAGATTAGCGAAAAACCTTAGCGACAATAAACAGACTGGTTTTCATGTCACCATACAACGCGCGCCAGATGCAACACGAGCAGATCTAGGCGCGCATGTTGTAGCATCACTTAAACCACAGAGGCATCAGAGTTCTGCGGATAAGGTACATTCGTTGCCTGTTTTAAATGTTTACACATTTTCACTTGCGTCGAAAAGTTAAAGGAGCTTTACACGATTCTAAAGTAAACAGTATTCAAGCACCCTGTAAAAGAGTTCCACTCACCCTATCAGTAGAGCCGACACAATGGACCGGGCGGACAGAGTAGTCGGCGACCACACGCCACGACTGCTTGGTAGATTTTGCAGTTCTCGCTCTCTCTCACTGTCTCTCTCTCCCGCTCTCTCTCCCTCTCTCTATCTCTCTTCGCCTGTCTCACGTGTGTTCACCCTCACGCCCCCTTCGCTTCTCTGTCCCTCTCTCTCGCTCTGTCTCTTTCGGCACTGCGGATTACTGGTCGACTGTGCTGTCTTTATCACAAGGACACGCAGAATGAAAAGAAGAGACAGGCTATTCAGATAGAAGGCAAATATTGTCCCCGTGACATATGTGGCGGTGGCAGGTAAGGACACACCTAGCCTACCAATAACTGCTGCTGGGGGGTGCGGGGGTGGACTACTTGTAGCTGATTTGTCAAGTAGAATTTGTCAGAGAGTGACAGAGCTGTTCAGGGGCAAGACATCACAAAAATCAAAGCAGCAGAGTGAACATTCAAGGGCCTGATAACGGTAAAAAAATACATGTTTGGCAGACAGGGAGACATATGAAACAATCAAGAGTATTCTATGTGATTTAAAATATACAATATATGTTATACTGTATGTGGTAATAAATTGTTAAATGCCTTGCACATGTGCTTTATCAAAGTGACAGGTGCAAGTGTCTGAGTCAAGTAAGAGAGAGCAAGAGATTCGGACAGGCACTGTTACAAGTGTGCAGTTCAGACTGTTGTGACACTGACTATATCCTCCTGACACTGGCACAGTCAACTCATAGAGGCTTGTACTAATGGACAAATGGACACTGCTATGATGCCTATGTTAATCATACAGCATAGTACTGTACTTCATTTTCATGCTCTCTTTTTTCTCTCTCTCCATCTTGCCCCCTCCTCCACTTCCTCTCCTCTCCTGTGATCTCTCCATCCCGTGGCCTATTTTTAGATCCATGGTGGAGAAATCCTATATTTTTAGAAGTGATATCAATAGCACACAGCACACTATGACCTCAGGGAGAGAAAATGAAAAAAAAAGAGGTAGAGCGAAGAGGCGGGTCAGGATGTGTCAAAACCAAGTCCTTTTCATTTCCATTCATGTGGCTGGAGGAAAGCACTTTTACATATCTGTTTTTAATGTGTTTCTTTATTCATTACAAATAACCAACACCCAACAGTGTGATTGGCTGGATAGGCATGGGTTGTGTATGGAAACTAAAGTTCCTTTAGGCTGTACACATTCTCAATAAACAACTACAATCCTTGACAAGTGAAGGATGGATACATCTGTAGATGGATGTCATTGAATGTGAATGATCTTGAGACAGAGGCCGGGAGAAGGATGCCAAAGGAAAGAGGAGAGAGATGAGGTGACTTAGAGGAGGGAGGTTGGATCAGATTGTTATAGGTAGGCTATCTGAGGTTATGTTGTTATGTCACCACCGTCCAGAGGGACATGGCTCTAGTGCTAGTGAAGGAAGGTGGCAATAATGGAGATCTTGGGAGATGGGAGGAGGGCGCAAGGAGACAGAACCCCAACAGCCAAGACAGTGGCTCTGCTGTTTCAACAACTTGGACAGAACAAATGGAGAGGTCAGCAACTTGGAACACAGAGAGAGAGAGAGAGAGAGAGAGAGAGAGAGAGAGGTGGGGATACAGAAGGCTCGTACAGCAGAGATTAAAAAGTCCCATAAGAAGATGCAAAGGAGAACAGGACTGTGAATGGGAGAGGCCCTAGAGGGTGGACACACCATCCAAATACAATAAGCACAACATCCCTTCATTTTTAAATAGAACTGATTCTCTTTATTTTGTTTCAGAAACCCATGGGCCAGGCACAAAAGATGACATGACCACACTATAAAGATAAACATTTATCTTATTTAAGTAAACGTCACAGTCTTTCTTTTTTTATCTATCTATATGAGTACTGTATCTATCTATATATGATGTCATTTCAAATAAAATACATTAAACATCTCAATTGTGTAAATGTGCTTTTGACCACTAGCTCCAATGTACTTTAATTACATAATTAATAGTTGTGTATTTTTGATGCTTTGAACTACTGACAAGGGCAAACCGTCTCATTATTGCCCATCAGTAGATATTCAGCTTCACCCTGCATGGGGCATGATTAAACACTAGAGACAGCCAAACAAGAACCTGCTCAAGTCAACAGAATTTAATTACTGTAACAAGCCAGGGGAATATCAATGTGTGTCTGAATTTGAAACATATTAATAACAACCCTGGACCTTCCCATGGGGAGCAAGACAAGAGTAAGCATCAGAAGTTTAGACCACAGCAGTTATTTCTTGTTCAGGTTTATGGTATAGTAAATGGACTGTGTACTTGAGTGTTAACAGGATACTGATTGGCAAGCAGATAGGTATTTGTTGTCACATCGATTATGAAACAGATAAATCCGACGTAAGTCTTGTAATCATTTTGTCGCCATATCTCTGGACACTTTACACAACTTCACAGAGCAGGACTGAACACTGAAACTCTTTGTTTAGAAATAAGATCACATGAGATCATATTTCATGTGTAAAGTAGGTTTGTGCCTAGATTAGTCACTGAAGAAGTGGATTTTCACTGAGAGACAGACACTTGAAAAGCATGCCAATAAAAAGTGAAAAAACGAACGACACATTTCACTGCAAACATGCTCTGCCCTTCATTTCCTAATTTAAAAGGTCTATTGTAACTTCAGCACTTATATCACCCAGAGTGGCTTAAAGATTTTTTTTCTCCTCTGCAGAACAAAGAGTTCTTGTATCTTTTTACATCCCCTCTGTTCTCCAGTGTGGTAGGAGCATTAATTGAGTTCTCTCATGACACAGTTAACTTTTGAGGTCACAGCCCAGTGATTGACTCCTATACTGCTTCGCTGGGTAAAAGAGATAGATCCCCAGTTGTCACTGTGAGATTCATGGCTTGCTGTGGCCCACTTTTGCCATTAACCAGTCCACCATTTGCAGCTCAAAGCCTACAAGAGTATAGTTCAGTCTCCCACAGTGAAGTGTAGCGGCGATTATGCACAGTACAGAGATCAATACAGAGAGATCTTGATTATAAACCCACCGTAAATCAAATGGTATAACAATGAGTGCATCTGCACATTTGGAATGGAAAAGACTTACACATGATTCAGTCTAGTTATTCTGTCAGTTAAAATGTTATCAAAAGAAAGAAATTAAACAAAACAGTTATTCAAGATCATACAATGTGTTTCATTCATTCTTAAAGACTACTGTATGCCATGCTGTGCTTTGTGGACGCATAGACTCAGGCAGTAACAGACATACTCTATGGACACACAGACACACATCCATATATGTATATACTGTATATATATATATATATATATACACACACACAATAACAAATACATTAATTCATATGAGTTGCACAGTTCCTCAGTTGCACTCTGATGGAGATGGAGCAGTAGTGGGGTACTGCAGGCTTATCCTCACCTCTGATGTCACTTGGGGTATCTAGCTGTGTCACTGATGCTTTGACATCTGTGGGGGTGAGCAGGCTTAAGATGCATGTGGGCGGTGTTATCGCTTTATGCAAAGTCAGCCCTCTCACAGGTCAAGCAGCCTGGGTCACTCCAGGTCAGAACTGAGTCAGATTTTGCAAGTTCTCCTACAGTCTTCTGATAAGAGGGTAAAGTTCCAGTAATATAATTGTAATATAACAATGTAATATCATAACTTTTAAAGCCACTGGTTTATGACATCAACACCTTAATAAGGATTATGGGCCAAAATGCTATGCAAATATCAAATGAATATAGAGGTATAAAGATATGTAGATGTAGAGGGATACATTACTGTGCTGGCTTTTTATTGAATGCTGATGCATGCTCAACTTCAACACAATATATTACACAGCAGATAGAGCTAAACAATATGTTTTAGTCCAGGAGAGGTCCTCTTTTGGAAGACCAACAATAAGGTGTTGATTTTAGATTACATGAAGGGTAATGAAATACTTGTATTTTTGTATTTTAGAACAAATAATTAGCATGTTATATGATGACTTTCATGGTGTTTTAGAAACTACTTTGATAGAGTGTTGTGGTTACTTTCAGCATGCAACTGTCTGGAAAAATGACATGATTAAAGCTGATTAAAAAAACTCATCTACCCATTTGTTCCACTCATACTATAGTACAGCACACTGTGAATAGAAGACGAGGTAATTTCATTAATTTATCTGTTTAAATTAATGTTTTAGTGTGAGCAGTTTGTGTTTGCTTTTACAGCATTGCTGTTATGGCCACATTGCAATCCAGATGGAACAGCTTTTGAAATAGTGTCCTTTTGACCATGATTGAAAATGCTATTATATCTAGCCTTATTTGATGTTACTATTAAGATCATTAGATGGCCGCTGGTAGGATGGGTCAGACTGCTGTGAGGGGAGAGGAGGGAAACTCGGGGTTCACGTAAGTGAAGCCATGGAAGTCGTCCTGATCGATGGCAGCCAGGACATCAGGGTCAGAGGGCGTCAAGGTCGCAGAGGTCCCCGTGAAGAACTTGTCAAAGTTTTCTCCTTTCCGCCCACCCTGTGGGAGAGAGAGGAAGGGACAGACAGAGTCAACACCTGGAGGTCTCAACATTT
>NW_027468587.1:34687831-34692831 GCF_046254945.1 Alosa pseudoharengus | reverse complement strand
AAGATGGGGAAAGGGGGATGGACAGAGAGAGAGAAAGAGAGAGAGAGAGAGAGAGACTGAGAAATGGAGGTATGGAGTGAGTGTGGGGGCAGAGGAGAGAGCAAGGGGCACCTCGGGAGCGATGTAATCAGGAGTCCCACAGAAGGTGCGCGTGGTATCCCCCTCCATCATCCCCTCCCGACACATCCCGAAGTCAGCTATCTTGATGTGGCCCTCACTGTCCAGCAGCACGTTGTCCAGCTTCAGGTCTCTGGCAGAAACACAGAGGGGCTGGGTAACTCACGTGTGGAGACAGCTTGCTTAGTGAATCATCATGGTTAGAGGGTGCTTGGTGAGATGCTTGGTGGGGAGTTAAGCTCTTTTTTCATGTTGTTTAGTTTATGACAGCCCTAGAGCATTTTGGTGAGGTTTAGACATTGTATTGTTCAACGAAAGACATAACCAAAACACTAATGGACAAAATGGAGGTAGATGGGGCAATAAGTAGATACACTGCTGCTGCACATTAGACACCACTACTCATATCATATCAAGCTAAATTCAGAATGACTCCATTACAGTGGTGTGGGAGATCTGTGATCCTTGGTAGTGCACCCATACATGACATCACAGTACACAGTCAGTAATGGGGCCGAGAGAGGCCTGCTGGCATATACGTGGCATCATGGTACACAGTCAGTAATGGGGCAGAGAGAGGCCTGCTGGCCCATACGTGGCATCACGGTACACAGTCAGTAATGGGGCAGAGAGAGGCCTGCTGGCCTGGCTGTACCTGTAGATGATCCCTTTGTTATGCAGGAAGAACAGGCCGATGGCTATCTCTGCAGCATAAAACCTGGTGAAAGAGGAAGAGAATGTGAGAGGGTCAAATGACATGAAAAGGGTTAAAGAGCTTTAATGATGATCAGTTGTTAACTACATTGCCTTTCATCATCAGAAAATGTACATCTTTTGGAGGAGAACTTTTGAAATCTAATGTTAGGGCTTTGAATAGGACTGTGTTAACAATACAGGAGCTCCTCTATTGTACAGTACTCACGCAGCATGGGGTTCCTTGAACTTGCCCACAATCTGGATATGAAACATCAGGTCACCTCCATTCACGTACTCCATCACGTAATACAGCCGGTCCTGCACAAATCACACAGCGGTCATCAGCTCTCTCAGCTCCCACTGAAGGAGAGAGAGGACATTTCCAATCTACTGGACATCATTGGCTTGTGTCTTTCAAAAATGAAGATCCACTCATTCAATTATGAGCCAATCAGTTGCTTAGCTATTTATGCCCCATCTATTCTTCCACTGGGTTTCCTACAACAAAGAGAGATAGGTATTACATGGGTATGTCCTAATCAATATCCCATATCAGAATCACAACACACACACATACACCAAGACATATACTGTAGACACACACACACACACAAGGTCAAGCTAGATCGTAAAAGCATATCACAAGATGTGGATGGTGAAATCATGAATGGAATTGGAATTGGAATTGATGACATCTGATACGTAGATTTCCCTGTCACATGGCTCACCATCATGGCATAACCACAACACAAACGACAAAAGGTCACAGACGGAGGTAAGGTCAGCAGGACACCCATGTGACCTGACCTGATCTAATGCGAGCATGAGGATGTGTCTGGGTGCCAAATGCACTCACAGAACAAAGGAAACACCAGAGGCAAAAGTCAAATGATTTGGCTGCCTTGGTGATTAAATCAAATTAATTCACAAGAAAGGGAAACAAAACCAGACAATTCTTACACCACAGGACTTACAAACAATTCTCTCAGCATTTCTCTCGATCTATGATACACACACACACACGGACACACACACTCTCTCTCTCTCTCTCTTTTCTATTTCTCTCTCTCTCACACACACACACACACTAGGCTACATTATGTAATCCCCCCTAGTCAAAATTAAAAAGCAATCTGTTCTTGTTAAGTAACTCCTCCCCCTCAGGAGGAGTAACGACCTTGTAAAGAGTACAAAGCTAATTAATTTATTTATTAATTTCAGCTCATTTCTAGGTCAGACCCAGCACAGCATAATTAAGCCCAAAACATCAAACTAAACGTTTTAAGTATTACATTGACATGATCTAAACACTGTTGTGGGCACACACTCACCTATGACTGTAAACATACAGATGCATTGGACATAATCTTAGTTCACATATGACTTATGAACTCATTTAGTTTGACTTACGATCTCATACACATTGACATCATTTATATTCATATTCATATTTATTCATTCAAATCATAGTCATGATTTGTAGTGAAATCTTAATCATGCATGAACAATCAAGGTCATTCCATCTCAGTCAGTCATTCAGTATACTCCTAGTGTTACTGATGATGTGTCCTGTGCACTATTCACTTACACTTACACACACACACACACACACACACACACACACACACACACACACACACACACACACACACACACACACACACACACTCAGTGATGCCTAAGCAGCCTGACCTCGGTCTGGAAGGCGGCGTAGAGCGCAGTGAGGAAGTGAGGTCGGCCGGTGAGCGCCAGGACCCTCCGCTCCACCAGCGCGCTCTCCGTGTCCTCATCCTGGAAGAGCACGTCCTTCTTGAGCACCTTGACGGCGTAGAGGCGCTCCGAGCCCCGCTCCTCAGCCAGCAGCACCTGCAAACCAGGACACACCAGCACCCACTGAACATGGCCTCTCTGCTATGGGCAGTGTCCGTCTGTAGGACAGGAGCAATACTCTCTGCTATGGGCAGTGTCCGTCTGTAGGACAGGAGCAATACTCTCTGTTATGGGCAGTGTCCGTCTGTAGGACAGGAGCAATACTCTCTGCTATGGGCAGTGTCCGTCTGTAGGACAGGAGCAATACTCTCTGTTATGGGCAGTGTCCGTCTGTAGGACAGGAGCAATACTCTCTGCTATGGGCAGTGTCCGTCTGTAGGACAGGAGCAATACTCTCAACTGTAACACATCAACATGTTTACAATAATAGCATAGCAAATAAGAGAGCGGTATTGTCATGGGCTATGACTTTATGTTTCATAACGTGTAGAAATACTTGGAAATGTGGCTAAATTTTAAGTCAGAATCTGTATATATTCTCGCAGTTCTATTTCTTCAAGTGCATAGTGAGACGTTTCTATTAAAAAACAGCTAATAGTGATGAAAAGCTCTACACCCTGCTATTACAGCTACCTCATGCCTCTCTGTTGGCTTGTTTAGAAGCCTGGATCTCTATAACTTATCCTCCACTGCTTTTTACAGGCACATCTCTAGGCTATGTCCTGTACAAGAGGCAGAAGAGGAATGGGTGTTATGAGGTGAGAGAAAAAGGACTTGATGAAGAGAGAGGAAGGCCTAACGGAGCACCGGACAAATGTAGCGAGACGCACGGGTGAGTGCACATCTTGTGAGGTTATACAGTTTATATGGGGAGCATGAACTCATTAACAATCAGTCCAACACACTGAGCTGCACGCACACACACACACACACACACACACACAAATCAAAGAGACACAATCACGTCTTTTCACAGATGAGTGACTACGGAGTTCTTTGTTTGATGTTGTGGTCAGCTAACTATAGACTTGTTCATTCTGTCTTCCTTCTCCAGTTGTCTTGTCTTCTTTCGTTCCCCACCGCTCTCTCTCTCTCTCTTTCTCTCTCTCTCTCTCTCTTATGTGGCTCTCTCATCTCCTCAACAACCTTCTCTAATCCCTCTTTTTCTTGACAAATCTCTCCTTAAAAGATATTTTCTTCCCTTTCTGCTTTTTTTCTCTTTTCCCTCGGTCTCCCTTTTATCCCAAATCTCCTTCCTCTTTAATCTCATCCCTCGCTCCCTCTTGTCGTTTACTGTATGGTAGCGGGCCGGGCCCCGAGGTTTGCACTGTCTGCTGAGCATCACCCACTGGCTTACATAATAGGCAACTGCAATGACTTTATTTATTTATTTATGTATTTATTTACTCCCTTTATTAGGCGTCCCATTCTCTCCACTATGCTGCCTGTGCTGCCTCTGCCCTCCCGTCCTCCCCTCATGCAGCCACTGGCCTCCCATGCTGCTCAGGATCAACACAGGCAACCTGCTGAACCTACAGAGACAGAAACATACGGAGAAACACACACTCACACACACACACACACACACACACACACACACACACTCACACACACACACACACACGCACGCACACACACACACACACACACACACACACACACACACACACACACACACACACACACACACACAAAATGTACATACATGTATGCACTGCACGCGTGTACTTAAATGTACTTATGCACTGCACGCGTGCAGACACACACACACACATACATTTAAACATATACACACACATTCACATACATATAAAGATATCCACACATATGTGACTGCTAAAATAACCTTGGATGACTGGTAAGGAACAGCAAATAATTCATTTATACACTTGCCAAAACCTGTTCTGTCAATAATGGTAATGATTTGTGCAGAGCAGGAACGATCATCGGCTTTTCTGAAGGACATCTGCCGGTGCTCATTCAAAGCAGGCAGTGAGGGAGAGAGACTTCAAACAGCCCAAGTCAATACACATACTTACAGGCTCTTTTTTAATTGCTTGAAAGTAATACATTGTTATACACAACAAAAACATCCAACGTCGACTGCACTGAGAAGGCTATTACTGTCTCGCAAGAAAATCGTTTGTTCAAAAAATAACCCGTTACAGTAAATGTGCAGTGAAATGACAATGAGATTAAAAACAGAGAAGGAGAGAGAAAGCGAGAGATGGGAAATGAGAGAGGAAGCGAGGGATGGAAAAGGAGAGAAGGAGAGAGAAAGTGAGGGAATGGAAATAAGAGAGGGAGAGAGAAAGCGCGTGTTGGAGAAGGTGGCCACTGATGTTTTGCTGATTGGAAAAGCAAGGCTGCTGGTGCAGACGTGCCCAGGCACTCCATCACAGCCCTGCGGCTGGGGC
>NW_027468587.1:34615331-34680331 GCF_046254945.1 Alosa pseudoharengus | reverse complement strand
GGCACAAAGCAAGGTCAGCGTCCCAATACAGACTGGAGGCAGACTACTGCGGATGTCCTCAGCCTAACAATGGGGAGCCGTTCAATTTGCTTGATGAGTGTCAAACACATTAGTGCACTGCGCTACAAGCAGTTATTTTGTACACAAGACAAAGCCATATGTTTTCTTTACTGGTGCCATCCAGTGTTTATCAGATGGGAGTGGGGGAAATATCATGGCAACTCGGGAAAGTGGATGAGCCACTGGTGCATGTTCAACTGACGTGACTTCACAGTTACTGCAGAGAAACCATTTCCCCTCATGTGACCTTACCCGTCACAGTTAGAAGGCTATAGATTGACAGCCTCGACTCCAAACCTCCTGTGGTTGGAGCATATGGGAGTAAGGCTAGAAAGAAAAAAAAACACTACAAATGTGAACTGAGAAAGGCCTTGTAGCTCGGCAACCAAGCATAAAATTAATCATTCCATCTTTAAAGTTCATTATTTGACAGTTAGTGAGGGATGACAGAAAGCCTGCAGACAGCGCGGTTGGTGTGTGAGATCCATCTCATGTTTGATCAGTCAAGTGATGTTGTGCTTAAAGTGACATGATTATTTAATCTGTACAAGGGCAGACGCATGCAGATCCACACGCTGATAGGGGTCTGATCAGTTGGCTCCTGTCTGACTCCTGTACGTATTCATGTGTGAGTTAGATGGGATAAAATTATCTTCTTACTGATGAAATACAACTTTGATGATGATTTAATAATCAGCCTTTAATCTAATTTAATAATCAGCCTGCTTTGCTATGGGGCAAATGCATTTTAAATGCTGGTCTGGTCTCCACCAAGCCTGGTTTAACATGAAGGTGTATCTTCAAGATAAGGATTTTGGATTCTTTATAAAGAATTATTATTAAAAGTGGCATGAGGTAAGTATGAAAACGTTCTGGTTTTTTTTAAGCGTTTTGCACAGTTCCACAAAAAGCTACTTCAGAAGAATGTCTACCTTTTATGGAAGGATTTACCACATCCAACAAGTTTCCATTAAGGGATCTTTATCAGGAAACCATGTTATGTCATGAAGATTTTCATTCTAAATAGCAAATAGCCTAGCAAAGTGAAACATGGGGTTTGTGCAGTGTTGCCTTAGATGTAACGTGTCGACAGTGGTTTGTTGGTACAGCAAATGGGCAGTAAGTGCAGTGACCTGTAGTGTATACACTACCGGTCAAAAGTTTGGGGTCAAGACATTTCCATTCTACCCCATTATAGACAGAATACCAGCTGAGATCAGTTGCGTTGTTTGTTTGTTTTAAATCAGGGCAGCAGTTTTCAGAATACATTATGTGCTTACATAATTGCAAAAGGGTGCTCCAATGTTTTCTCAGTTAGCCTTTTAACATGATATCAGATTAGTAAACAGAATATGGCTTTGGAACATTGGATGAATGTTTGCTGATGTAGATATTGCATTAAGAATCAGCCATTTCTTTCTACTACAGTCGAGAACCCTTTTGCAATTATGTAAGCACATAATGTAACCTGAAAACTGCTGCCCTGATTGAAAAAAACAATGCAACTGATCTCTGCTGGTATGCAGTATATAATGGAGTGGAATGGACATTTCTAAGTGACCCCAAACTTTTGACCGGTAGTGTCAACACTGTGCTTGGTGTGCATGGGGATTTACCAGATGAAGTCAGTACAGTGGCTGCAGAAGGTGGGCTGCTTGAAGAAGCGGGCCGTGAACTGATGGTCCTTCACCTCGACGATCCTCTTGTGTTTCAGGGCCCCCTTCCTCTGGAAGACTGGGACCCGCGGTGGAGCCGAGAGGGGAGAGGGCAGTGGGGACGCAGAGGGGGACGGAGTGGACACGGTCAGGGAAGAAAGGGAGGGAGAGGGAGAGACTGGGGTGGACATTCTGCCTCTACAGTACATGCACACAAGAGAGAGAGAGAGAGAGAGGGAGAGTGGTAGAGACGGAAATTGGGGAGACAGTGAGGAGAGGAGAGAGAAGTATTGGGGGCATGTGGACACATAGTGGACACATGGTGGACACACGTAGAGTTAGGAGAGACGAGGAAGTAGTACAAGGAGGCAAGGAGGATAGAGATGAGTGAAAGATAACAGTTAACGAGGAAACCAAGAGGGACCAGAGTTGGACAGAGGGAGAGCCCAAAAAAGAAGCATGGAAAAGTCGAGAAGTATGGAGAGATAGAGACAAAAAGAGAGAGAAGAGAAGAAGAAGAAGAAGAAGAAGAAGAGAGGTTAATACACACATGGCCGTGTGCACCTCCACAGAGTCTCGGAGGCACATAGCGATTAGTGGAACTCCTGCCCTACTTCATACACAGCCACCCGTCTCCCCGTCGCCATGTCAACCAGCATCTTCCCCTCTCCCCCAGCATCCCTCCAGCCCTGCCTCCATTTACATCAAACACGCCATCTACCCCCATTAAGACCTCACCTCTGACTTTAGCATCGTTAGCTGTCTTACACTGTACACATGCGCTCAGACACTAAGCATGCTCTCATTAAAAGTCCTGTAAAGTCAAGTAAATGCTACTCTAGTAAATCGGCTTTATTTTGTTGTCTGGTATCCAAGTTATGTCGTTCAGACAGGGGAAGCAATTCAAGGGGACCCTAAAAATAAGTGACATAAATGACACAATTAAAAGATGAGACATAAAAATCTCCCCTCCTCACACACACACACTCATGCACCCCCTGAGAACAGGGCCATGTCAAGAGCCAGCACGAACAAACCAGCCAGAGATAAGACGCGATGAAAATAGGCCACCAATCCAACATGCCAGAACGTACAAATCAGATCAGGTAACAGGGGGAGAAAAGTTTACTGAAGGCAGTGAAGGAGCAGAGAAGCGAAAAGGAGGAGAGAGAGAAAGAGAGAGAGAAAGAGGGAGAGAGACAGTACCTGTACTTATGGCTGCTTTGCTGACAGACTTGATCAAAGACTGGGGTTCTCCTCTTCCTCTCTCCCCCTCTCTCTATCTGTCTATCCTTTTGAAAGTCAGTCTGCTATCTTTCTGCACCAGTCCTTGATTGAGGAAGAAAACAAGAGGGAAAGCAAGACAAGGCAAACTGTGGAAGAAGAGGAAGAGCCCAGAGGAGAGAAAAAAAAGATTCCAAAAAGTGTCAACCCCAAAAGAGCAGGGAGACTAAACAAGCAAAGGATTAGATTGACGCTTTCCAGGAAGGAGAGAAGACAGAGGAGGAGAGGAGTGCTGTATATCCCTTTGCCCAATAGAGAGCCAAGCAGGGGAGAGACAAGAGGTGATATTCTCTTTCCAAGATTGATTCTGTTTTTACCAACAGAAAGGAGGGATTAGATAAAGTGAGAGAGAAAGAGAGAGAGAGATTGAAGGAGGGAGGGGATGGAAAGAAATAGGCAGCAATTCATTTTGAAATCTGGGTTACCTCTCTCTAGAGAGTGAAGGAGGGAGGGGCTGATGAAGGGAAGGGGAAGCGGGACATGGAGAGATATCGCCACTTGCCATCAATATGGACAAAGTCAACCAGCACAGTCATTGGAGGAGATGATAGTGCAGCCAAGTGGACTTTCAGATGGACAGGCACACCGTAACCATGTCGAAAGCATCTTTTCAAGAGTACTTCCACTTAAAAGGCAATGGAGCAACAGATGGCTGCTTGCGAATCCACATGTGTGTTTGCAGCCGGACTGAGCAGCTACAGCGGCCAACAGATGGCTGGACTGTGCGATGTTAGCGTGAGGAAAAAAGAGCACGCGAGCAGGTGATTCCAGCCACCATGTCCGTTTCATGGAAGATGGAAGACAGGCTCTTATGGCGAAGCGGTCATTACCGAAACTGTGTAGGAGTCGCAATCCAGGTCAATGCCTGCGTGTGTGTGTGTGTGTGTGAGTGTGTGTGTGTGTGTATGCTCTCGCTTGTGTGCATGCGTGAAGCACAGACACCACAGAGACAACGGCTGCCTAGAATATACCAGAGAAGGGGGGCGGGGTGAGCGGAGGGTAATAACATAGTATTTATTGGCGGTGAGAAAGGACATGACAGGACATAATACTGACACTAATACAGGGGACTGAGATAAAGGAGGGAGGAAGGGAGAGAGACAGGACAGAGAGAGAGAGAGAGAGAGAGAGAGAGAGAAAGGAGGATGGCAGAAGAAGAACAGGGAGGGAACAGAAAGAGCAAAGGGCTGAAGGTCTAATTAATGAAAATGTAGGTTATTAGTCTCCTGATGAAGACACTGAGAGAAAATTAATTAACAATTATAATTAGCAAGATTGTTAGAGAGCAAATGGTGTCACTCATGTGTGTGGGTGTGTGTGTGTGTGTGTGTGTGTGTGTGCTTGTGTTTGTGTGTGTGTTTTGTATACTCTGCTGGGTAGAAGTCAATTAGTATATATCTTTGTTTCAGGCGGCATTTTGTTTTGAGCCAATCCATGGGAAAGGCCTTTCCTCTTGTCGTCACATGAAATCACATGCTGTTTCTCTAATCCCACAGACAAACTGCATCACTAATTTCCTCGGCAAGGGCTCAAAAATCAGCCATGCCACTTGTTATCTGTTAAGAAGTACAGAATTCTACCACCAGCGCTTATCACACCAAGACTTGATGCACTTTAGTATCAGATTGGAATATTTCCCGGCATTATCCCATCATACACAGTAGATTAAGTTCACTTACCACTCCAAACACAGGACACAAAATGATGTAAAAGTGTGTTATATGAGAAATAAACAATACCAGCCTTGAGTGGTGTGTGTGTTAAAATAAAAAAATCTGAGCATTGCATTACAGGGTTAGTTGGCATTGATAATGCCGTTAATCGTTAATCAGCAGCAGGACGGGGCCCCCAACCCCTCAGTCCCCCCAGATCTTCCATTCAGCTGCTCTCAGCAAGGCTGCAGGCTAATTTAGGGGGATGGGGGGGGGGGGGGGGTTCCACCCCCCACCACGAGCAGCAATCAGTTCAAGATGGACTTGATAGAGGAGGGACATACTAGATGGAGAGAGGGAAATTATTTTCTCCAGGAAAAGACTGAAAAAAAGAAAAGAAATCAGTTTTGAGAGTGGAGAGCCAGTCGGCAGGCCAGAAGAGCCGCTTAAAAAACACTAGAAATGGAAATTATTGTGAATATTTCTGCATTAGTTGTTTTGAAGAGCCTATAAAGTCATAACAAATGTCGTTCACACAGAGAATTTCACTGGGCTATCTGCACACTTTACAATGTTAGTCCACAGGTCATAAAAATGAGTGAGTTCTCCAGAAATACATTACACACATAAACCATGGATGCGCACAACCATGTGAAAGTGGTCGTAGAAAAAAAAATTATTTGTCGATTTGATTAAAAGGTAGAGCACAGGAAAATCGAAGAGGAATTGGAGAATGGTGAGATTTCTGGAGCTATCTGGGGCTTTCAAAAAGCCATTCTTTTCCGCCACAGCAGAGTCTAAAAGCCATGTATTTACACACATTAATGCCACACAGGCCTGTGTGTTTGGTCTCCTTCATTAGCAGGGATTCACTGCCATCTCTGAGCAGTACACCGGGAGCATGCTGAGGACAGGAGCTGATATCTTTTGTATGCTGGATTTGGCAATTTCTCACTTCAGCTGGAACTCCCCTTGCTATCCGCTGTGAGAGGGGGAACAGCGCATACTTTCATAAAATCGATTCCTGAAACTTTAACGCCTGGTGAGGTCTGAGACATCAAGGAATTGACTTGATGTGTTACAGAACAATACACACAGAGAGACAAGCACACACTCACTCACAAACACACACTCTCCCTCTCTCACACACACACACACATTCACACACACACACACAGAGGCACATACATAGTTTACCTCTTCTGTGGCATTTTTTTTTGCACAGAACAAATGAATTAGCGGAGCATGCTTTGATTTCCTATATGCTGCTGCTCAGGCTGGCTCTCGTTCCTGTCTGACTCAGTGTTGAGCGTTTGCATTAGGCACTCTCTGCGTCGATAGTGCAGGCAGCTAGCACTGGGGCGGACTGACTGACAGTGCACCCATTCAATCAGCAGCTGCTCCAGGCTCCCACACCCTGGTGAATAGACTCCTTGGCCAATCAATTCCTCTAATAAGTCAATGTAGTGTTGAGGAGTGACAAAAAAGCACACGCACACACACGCACACATGCCAGCTCATGGTACTTCCTGCTCCCATGGCACCCAGCTACAGCACAGCTCTGCTGACTGACTGGAGGCACGACTGGATGAGCTGCTCAGAGGAAATCACGTTCACTCTTCTACAACTTCCATCTCCACGTGAAATTCAGTCTTACCTGGCGATCAGCTGCACCCAAACAGGACAACAGGATGTGGATGGACTCTTGTGCAAGCTTATCAAGCCCATGTCCAGGTGGACAAAGCTTTAGGAGGGGGTCCCTTGAGGTTAGCGCCACTCTGTATGTAAAATAGGCAGGATTTAATTCTTTTATCACCAGGCCACAACCACAATTACATTTGAGAGGCCACATTCCCACAGATAAATGAATTAGACGATTGAATTATCACAGTGTAGGTCCTGCCCCTGTCCCAGCGTGTAACCAACGCTGACGTATTTTCAAGCCCAGGGGCTGTCGCCTGTCGGCCTGAAGATCTACCCCTGCCAATGGCAACAGTTGCCCATGACCTGTGAGAGATGTCCAGGGCATTAAACAGATCGGGGCACGTGGTGAAGAGCCAGGCCTCAGACATGCTGGCTCTGATCAGAGGGACATTGAAGTCAGCATCCGGTCAGCGGCATCACGGCAATCCCTTTCAGGCAAAAGCGAATCGACGTTCCCCCCATCAAGAGCGCTGAGAAACGACAGACGTCTCAGAAACATTTTGCTGGTAATTGCGCTTGGCAGCAACCACTCCTGGTGTGTCATAGTGTAGCTGGTTAACCCTCGCGTTCTAGGATTCTCGGATGAGGTTGGGTATTACAAGGCCGTTCAATTTCAGGGTGATTAGCAGAATGAAGTCTGAGCGCAGCATGAGTGAGAGTCCGAGCTGGACACCAGCCATTTTCCTATTATCCCCCACAGTGGTTTAATGAATTGAAAATGTTTAGCTGTGATAGAATCTTTGCTCTTTAGTGTGTGCCGGGAAAGGGCGAGAACGCCAATTATATTAACCTATTACCAAGCCTAATGACATCATAAATGTTTTGTGTGATTTTTTTTCTGGGAAAACAAAATGAAATGGAAATGGAATGGTAAGAATGCGGCAAAACCAGAAGTTGCTTTCTCCTCTGCAATTGGAATGGTAATAATTGCGTCGGTGTCTCTTCCTAAACCAATTATGTTGGCTGCAAACATCAATCTCCGCTAACAGGTTTTCATTTCGATTTAATCAATAGTGTCTTAATGCATTTAAAAAGCTAACACCATTGTGTTGTAGCCTACTGAGCTAGAAAAATGGAGTAAAGGGAACCATCTTAGATGTAAATCCAAGCTGTCAGACAGAGGCTTTGGTTTGACATCAAGATAGAACCTTAGCCAATGGGGCAAAATGCTTTTGAACCAGTGAATGAAAATAAAAATAACACTTGCACATTCGCATAATCACATCAAGTGTTACATTTTTGTACAGTAGGTTTTGCCATTAAGGGAAAAAAAGAATCCCCAGAAATAAATTGATATAAATGCTAATGTCAATAATGATGTGAGAACCACATTATAGCATTTGAAGGCGGAGTGCATTCAGTGTCTCTCGATAATTTGTCATTCTGTGCTGATTTGGTCTATGTTAAAAATAAAAGCTGACAGGATTTGCTGTGTGGATGAAAAGATGAAACGATGTCGAGGTGCTTTCTTTCTCTCTGTTTCGCGCTCTCTCTCCTCCTTTTCTACCCATTGAGAGATCAAGACGATGCGCTCCTGGTGCCCGCGGCGTTCGGCACGGATGATGAAAGAGAGAACAGCGAGGCCGCCTTTATCACGTGCGAGGGAGAATGAAGAGGTATTAAAACACACACGCGCACACATACACACACGAACGCGCGCGCATGGCAGCAGGGGAGATACGTTAGTAGTCTGAGCGTACGACGCAGTGAGGGGGATAAGAGCTGGATCAATCTCTGTGCTGCCTTGGCATACCCGTGGCGCAATACATCCTCAGACCCACCGCACTGCATCCCACGCGGCTTTGCACAGACATGAACATCAATGGCAAAGGGCTCAGTGGTGATCAATGCCTGTTGAGAGAGATCTACTGCATCCTAGGTTATGCTGGCCTGGGCTATTGTGAGGCCGCATGCTTTGAGAGGCTATTCAAAGTCTGAAGGGCTACATGAACTAGCCATTTGATAACCTCCAGGAAAGAACGTGAGTGTGCCATTGCAATCTATTCTGCAGGGAAGGCTCTAGCATGTCCTTTTTGTCAACAGTGCTTTCTGCATCTGACAAAGTGATGCAATATTGTCATTTTCTTTGTTGAGAGGTAGATCTTCTTTCATGATGACAGTGTCAGTAACCAGTTGTGCAATTATAGTCAATAGTTTTTAAATGAATGGTAGTATGGGGCCAATAGAGATACCAGGACTGGGTTAAATTCAGCTCCTATAGAAACCTTGGCCACAAGGAGTAGAGAGATTTAGCCTTTGAAGGAAGTTGTTGGGTGAGGGTCAGCACTGATCTTGCAAGATCAAAGCTTTCATCTGCCATTCAGACATGCACACGGCAGGGTTCGCATACACAAACACACACACACACACACACACACAGACACACTCACACATGCACACAAACACACACATACACACAAACACACACACTAGACAGATGAATGGACAGAGATAGCAAGAGTGGGACAGGAAAAATGTAAAATCCAGAAATGCAATACAATTATAAAGTTTATAAGGTACTGTAATGTCCTCCTAAGGTTGCACCACACATCCAACACAAAGAGTGCAGGTGGCAGTATTGCTGTAAAGTAAGCACATGAACCTAGACACCCAAAGAGAGAGAGAGGGAGAGAGAGAAGAGAGATGAGGCAGATTCACAAAGACACAGAGACACAGTCAGTGTTTAATTAAAGAGAATCATTTTTTATGAAGCAATTCTCAGGAAGTAAGTGCAGCACTGACCCCCCCGACCCTGCCCCAGACAATGATGTCATAACCAACAGAACTCTGATGGGGTATGGAACAGTCTGGACTGTACAGTACAAAGGCCTTGAACGTCTGCAGCTACCCACTACCGCTAGTTACACAATCCCACAATCCTGTGCCATCTGGCATCACTGCGGAGGCATGCTGTAGTCGAGCGTCTCGCTCGCACCAACACTTGATTAAAGAGAAAACCCAAAACAAAGTGTGCCCGTGGAAATAAGGGAGTGTGCTGTTTGGTTACTTCACATCCTTTCTTTCTCTTTCTCTCTCTCTTTCTCTCTCTCTCTCTCAGAGTTATTAAAACAGTCACCTCTGAGAAATTAAAAACCACTATTACAAATCACAAGCCTTGGTGGTGATGAATGCGCGTCGGAGGACGGAGATCTATTAATGATCTGGCAAGCTGTGCAGTCTGGCGCTCCTGGTTTCTTGAAAATGATTTCAAGGTGAAGAAAAAGCCATATCACCTCTGAGGACCCTGTTTGGACACTGGAGGACCGCAGCCACGGGCTTGCCAGGTCAGAGACAGATCCCACACAAATGGCATCTGAAGCAATACAGTATACACACACTGAATGTACATTTGGGTTCCGTTTTTTTTCCTCACAGAGCAAAGTCAGAGCTCACAGATCATAAACTCTCATTTAGCAAACAAACAGCACAGCATATCCCCATAAAGTTTAAAAAAGAACAAAACAAAAAAAACAATGAAAAAAATACCATGGCAGTAGCATACAGCGCATTTCATGCTTGCAGAAACAATGAGGTGATCAACGTAGGACTAAAACACTTGCAACCTTTGTAGACAGCCCTGTTCCTGGTGGTCATGGAGATTTTAGGTTGTTATTCTCCACAACAATCTCTAGTTGTCAGAGCCCTTATCAACAACCAGGCTTCAGTGACCATGGTCACCATTTTTTTTGCCCGGTGTGTGCAGCACCCAGTCCCCCCCCCCCCCCACCGCTCCAACTAGAGGCGAGATGGAGGTGAAGCACTGCAGGATTAGAGGCTGCGCAGGAGGACTGCCTGGCCGAGGCATAACCCACGCACGCCTGTACGCACGCCGCTCCTGCACTGGAGATATTACACAGCAGCACTGCAGCTCTGATGGAGGGAGCAGCCCAGGGAAAAAGCTGCATACCCGAGCAGATAGAGCACCTCAGAACGAGGGAGGGAGAGGGAGAGAAGGAGGGGGAGGAGAGAGAGGGAGAGGAGGAGGAGAGAGAGAGAGAGAGCAAGAAAAAGGTCTTAGGAGCGATATTGCAGGGGAAAAAGCCCCACCTGTCTTATGTACCAGTGTGAACGCTCACAGCTCCCTGTGTGCTTCCTCCACTGCATACAGAAGCAAATACACACACACACACACCTAAATAAATACACATACATACACACACACACACTCATACACACATACACACACACACACACACACACATAAATAAATACTCATACACACACACATAAATAAATACACACAGACACACACACATAAATAAATACACATACACACACACTCATGCAGTCAAGAAACATACACACTACAACATCCAAAAAACAACACATACCATTACATTCAAGGTCATATACAGTACTTAAGAAAAAAGCTGCTATGGGACCTGTTTCTATTTTCCCCTCTTTCACTCTTCATCTATCTCCCTTTTCTCTCTCTCCCTCACTCTCTCCATCTCTTTCTCTCTCTCATGCACAAACACTTACAGCTCACAAACTCATCTTCAATACAAACACAATTTTGTATCAAATCAACTTGCTTCAACTGAGAGAAACATTAGCATGCAAACCACTGTGTAATATACTCCAGTGCAAGACGGCATGGTACGGAGAGTGCACCAGAATCAATGCATGCACACACGCACCAGGCAAAGTCCATCCGTCCAGCCCAGGCCTGAATGCAACACTACATAATGCATGGTTTCATTTCAGAGCCAAATATTGACTTACGATGGCTTTCCAGTTGCAATATATATCAGGGCCACAAATCAAGAGGAATAACGCTACATCACTCCGACTGGTCCGCACAGGGCTAAGAACACATACAGTACACATACAGTTTGGGGGGGGGTTATGTGTTGCTTCGGCTTCCACATAGCACAATAGAAAACACCTCTTTCTGTGCCGCTCATGTGCATAAACATATGCTTCATTGTACAGAGTCAACCATCATGCACTTGTCTTGTCCTGCACAGGTCACCATAGTAAAGCCTATAGTCTGGGAGCCTACAGAGTACGGCACAGCCCAGATACCTGCTACAGTGACATGGTCATCAAAACACACACTGCAGTCACATTATTCTTTATAGGTACATTGTTAATTAACTGATCATCTTCAATAATCAATCAAAAGGAGCAAGAACACAGTAGCTACTGGTCTCTGTTTTTTGCTAGGTGAGAGACATATATAATGGAACGACACTGAAATAAAACAAGGCATGGTTAAAATTGAAAAAATTATACTTCTATCAAATGCTATGTTAGGCTCAAAGCAATCAGGAAATGCAACGCATGTGTAAAAAAGCACATAAGCAAATTGATTTGACATACAAGGTCCTTGAAATATAAGCCAGATAGGTAGAGATGGAGGGAGAGTGAAAACGACCTAATTAATTTTTTATGATTAAAATAATTGCAAATGTTAGGTAGTATTACAGTTGGGGTGATGGATATGTGTATGGTAGGTACAGGTGGGGGATGGGAGGATGGAAAGAGTAGACTTCTTCTCATCTTTTTTTCACAGGCACTAATGTCTTCACAGTCATATAGGAGGAATTGAAATTCAAAAATGACTTCAGTGTCTAGAATTGCTACAAAGCTAAAACATTTAAAACTAGTTATCTAACACTTCCTCCAAATATACCAAACTTAACTCATTTATATATATATATACCTGTATGTATATATATGTATATATTTATTTGTACATATACATCTTTTGTATAGATAAATGATAGAATTTAAATGATAATTGAATACAATGGTCAATAAAATATCTAAATCACAGTATAACATGGTACATTCTCAAAAAACATAGTAGATATATACTTATATATTTTTATATTATCTTTTCTTTCAGCAAAAATTAAGCTACAAGGTTTGGAAAGTTAATCCTGTACATGCAGTCACAGAATTCAGAGTTAGTGCCCTCTCTCAACTCAACATCAAGTCAATGACAGATCGAGTTTGAACTCAGTACCCTCCACTCTCTCTCTCTCACTCACTCGGAGGCCCTCCGTCACTTCGGAGGGCCATTTTCCTGCTGACGCCGACCAAGTTAGCCCAGCACATTACGGAGTGACAGCTCAGATGGCTCTCAGCAACCGCCACAATTTAATTACGTAGCCCACACTTCAATACCTGAGCATGTAGATCGTTCACACATGCAGTGATTTCTGGGGGGTTATCTGAGGGGGTGGTGGGGGGTGTAGGTAGGGGGAAGGGAGCGATCGATCTTGTTAAAACAATAAGACAGTGTTTCCAAAAGAAATGAGCCCCGAAAAAATGGCCTTGCCAAAGCAACAGATGCAGAGAGGAGACAACAGCTTTGTTTAAAAGCGCTGTTCAGAGTCAAAGGCTGTCTAAGTCCTTGATCTGTGGCAATGTGTGCCCATAGCACACACTATCCTTCACATTGCGAGATTGATCCTAATGTCCTATAATAAATAACAGCATCCAAAATGCTACAAAGTCTAAAAGTAGTTCTACTTTTTGCTACATCATGTCAAAGCTACATTCAACTACGAAAAGGGGGGAGTTGGCTGTGACTGACGTTCAGCAGGCCGTGTGGAATGACATACAGAAGTTTATCAGTTTTAATTCGCTGACGTTTTTACTGCATATGGTGGTGCAACTACTATGGTGCCCTCTACAAAAATATGTACTAGAAACCCCATTAGTTTGAACAAGAAAAGGTAACCACTAGCATGTCGGCTTTTGAAATGGCATCTTACCAATGCAAAGAAATGATCACAGCCCTAATCTGCATGTGTCTGTGTTTGGATACTGTAAAGGGGTGTGTGTGTGTGTTTGTGTGTGTGTTTGTGTGTGTGTGTGTGTGTGTGTGTTTGAGTGCATGTGTGTGTGTGTGTGTCAGGGCATGTAAACATGCTAGTATGCACTGCACGTCCAAAAGGGTTTTATGAGTAGAGGAGTGGAGTGGTGTCCTTGTTGCACTAAATGATAGCATAATGATGCCTGCCTTGAGAACTGCCAGGACCTTTTGTGCTTCATAAAATGCGTCTCCGTTGCATAGGAGAGAGTGTCTGCCAAATAATAGATCAACACTGTTCATAAAAAATCATATACACCCAAAATGGGGCCAGAAAACACTATACGTCTTTATATCTGAAAGTAACGATGTCTCCCTCAAGGCAATGTAATGACAATTAGGCTTAAAAGAGAGATTCAACCATTCTGATGGGTTTTAACCTATTTTAATATTATGCAGCCATCTAGTGCAAATTAGAAATATTGCAGCCAATTGCCCATTTAGTAATAGGTAATGATGTATTGCTTGCACATGAAATACTGCGGCCCCAGATGTAGAAGTAAATGATGGGAAACTGGCATAATGGTTTAAAAGCTTGAGTAAAAACAACAGAAAAAAACTGGCACCCGCGTTGAACGCTCCCCCCATCTAACATCAGTCACAGTCAATTTGCCCCGCTGTTAAAATACTGACACAGTGAATGCAATATATAGATAGATAGAATACAAAAACAAGGAGCTGGGGAGAACAGGAGTAAGAAACCAAATGAACACTGAAAAAAATTGCTACATGATTTCTTTTTTGTTGTTCTTATTGTTTTTTTTCTTTCAATGCCTGTCTCTTTAGAATGCAGTGATGTCTGTGTTTGATGTCACTGTGACATGGAGGCATCCTTTTTGCAGTTTGGGAGGGGGGGGGGGGGTGTGAGAAGCTCCGTTGAGGTGAGTGAAATGTCTCCTTATGAAATCTACACGAGTCTACAGAAAAAGAGCCCGTTAGCTGTTGGCGTTGTGCAGTCAAAGGTCATTGTTCGAGAGGACATCGCTTTCCGTTGTGGCCTTTGGGGGAAAAGGGGTGAATGGTTGCAAACAGGAAGTGAGGTCACTGGCTTGTTCGAAAATTGGAAAACATACGGTGTTGGGTGGCTCTCTATTGAAAGTGGTAGATGTCATGTAGAGGATGCCATTCTCTAGACCAGCCAAGGATCAGAGGTCAGTGATGTTGCGTAATGACAGCCCTCTTTAGTTCAGAGCACAGGTGGACCGTGAGCTGACCACCGCAGATGGCACACCCACCAGTCTGTCTTCACTGTCTGTCAGGAGGTGTGCCCAGCGTCGCATGTCAGTGATCACAGATGTTTGGCTTGTTTGCGTATGAGGGTGCTCGTGCGTGAGTGTGTTTTGTGTGTTTGTTTGTTTGTGTATGTGTGTGAGTGTTGTGTGTGTGTGTGTGTGTGTGTAAACATGACATCACTACTCACGGGCTCCGGAACCCCGGCTAGCCACTGTTCTCGCTGGAGGAGAGGAGGACGGAGGATGACATCGTGATGCTCAGTTCCGACCGGACGTGCAGGACGGCGGGGCTGTCCCAGGCCACGGAGGCCGACGAGGAGGAGCCGGCCGCCCCGGCCCCGTCGCTGTGGTAGCGCTCGTCCTCCAGGCGCGTGGTGTGGATGTGCGTGACGCTCCAGCATCGGCGGACCACCGAGCGCACGCACACGCGCAGCCGTCCCGGAGCAGCGGCCCCCTCTCGCTCGCTCCCCCCCTGTCATACCTCGCTCTCCAGGCTGGAGAAGTGTGCGGAGCCGCGGCGCGAGCACAGGCTCTTGGCTTTGAGCGGGAGGTGCGGCGAGTAGAAGCGCCGGGGCTGGGGCACCGAGCGGAGTCTCTGGTACTGGAGCTTGGCGCTGGCCGAGGCCTGGGCCCCCGAGCCACCCGGCCCAGGAGAGAGCGCCGGCGGCGGGGAGACGGAGGCGGACGACGGGGGCGGCGGGATGGGCATGGGCAGGGAGGCGCTGCCGCTGGGGGAGAGCAGGGGCTGGGGCGGCGAGGGCGACGGCTGCGAGGCCAGGTCGCCGCCCAGCTGGGCCTGCTGTGTGCTAAGGTTGGACTGGCTGCTGGATTTGGGGGCGTCCGGGGTGGGGGGTAAGGGCTTGGGGCGCGTGCCCCCGCTGAAGCTGTGGCAGTGGGGCAGCAGCTCCTCCTGGCTGTGCGAGGGGGCGCTGCCGCGCTTGGAGCGCAAGCGGCCGTGCGGGTGCGGCCCGCACTGGGCACAGGCGCCGTCGTCCAGCTCCCGGTCCCTAACGCGGGCCTTGCCCCTCCCGCGGGCCCTCTTGTCACCCTTCATGGGCAGCTTGTCCACCGACCAGTAGCGCCTGGGGGGCGGGAGAGCCGCCGGGGGTGGGGGCCACTGAGCACCCAGACCCCCGCTGCCCCCACCAGCCCCCCAACCGACCCCTGCGCCTGACCCCCAGAAGTCCCCGCTCACCCCCCACCCTTCTGACCGGCCCAGGATGGAGTCGTCCCGACTGTTGACGCTTCCGCCTTTCTCCCTGGCCGGGTACGTCCCGAAGAACCAGCCCCCTCCCCCGATGCCACTAGCGGCCGCTGCTCCACTGCCCTCCCAGTACCTCTCGAAGCGGCCAAACTCCCCAGACGAACCCTCGTCAGAGTAGCTCTCCTCGGCCCTCACTCTGTCCCTCTCGGACTCGGACACCGCGCCTCTCCCCGTGCCCCGCAGCCTCCCCTCCACTCTCCGCCTGGCCCTCTCCCTGTGCTCCTCCTCCTCTTCCTCATCGTCCTCCTCCTCCACCTCCTCTTCCTCCTCCTCCGAGTCCCACTCGTGGAAGGAGAGGCCCTCTCTGGTGTGCGGCCGGCCCCGCTCGTAGTGCATCAGCAGCGGCCGTCGCTCGCCCGCCCGGCCCTCGGACTCGCGCTCCATGCCGCTGCTCCGCCGGCGCTTGGCCGAGGGGAAGAGCGTGTGGAGGGAGGACGGGGGCGACGGGGCGGCCGGGTCCGCAGTGGACGCTCCTCCACCGCTCCCGCCACTCACCCAGAACTTGACGGAGGAGGGCAGCTTGTTGAGGTTGGCGTAGCGCTTGCTGGACGAGCGCGGTCGGGAGTGCGGCTGCGACTGCGAGCTCTTGCTTCTCCTCCTCTCTCGGCTCCGGCCTCCGCTTTCATCCCCTCGCTCGCCTCCCTCCTCCTCCCCTCCCTCTCTCCTCCCCCCTCGCTCCCTCTCTCCCTCCCAGGCCGGTTCACGACTCTTCTCCCCGAAGGTGCTGCGGTACTGCGTGGAGAAGGAGGAGTACTCGCCCTCTCTGTCTCCGTCACCCTCTCCCTCTCTCTCGGCCTCGGCGTCGCCCTCCTCGGGCTCCGAGCGCTTGCTGGCGATGGATTTCTTCCTCCTCTTGGTCTTCATGGCTTTCTTCTTCTTCTTCTTCACCTTGCGGCGTTTCCTCTCCCGCTCTCGCTCTCTCTCCCTCTCCTCGCGCTTTTTCCTCTTCTTGTTCTTTTTCTTCTTCTTCTTCTTCTCCCTCTCTTTCTCGCGGTCTTTCCTGCGCTTCTTCTCTCGCCTCCGGTCGGACGTGTCGCCGCTGCGGTCCCTCTCTCTCTCGCCCCAGCCGGCCCACCACTCCTGCAGCTGTGCCAGCTGGCTGCCACCCCTCTCCCTCTCTCTCTCTCTCTCCCTCTCGCGCTCCCTCTCTCCCTTGGGCGGCCGTGGCTTGCGCGGGGGTATGGGCGGAGGCGGCGGCCCGTGGGTGAGCGAGCGGGGCGACAGGAGGGAGCGCTCGCGGTCCCTCTTCGTCGTGTGTCCCTGCAGCAGGCTGGACTCCTCCGTCAGCTCGTCCAGATCCTCATCCTCTTCGTCTTCAACGTCGCGGTCCCGGGTGCTCGGCGACGACGTGGTGGAGGTGGACGACGGGGAGGTCGAGCGCGAGGAGGACGCCGAGGTCGTGGAGGACGTGCTGGAGGTGGAGGTGGTGGACGAGGTGGACGTGTAAGGGAGCGAGGGCGAGGGCGACGGAGGGGTGTACGTAGGGGACAGTGGAACAGGCACGGGGATTGGGAGAGGGGGTGAGGGGCGACCCCGCCTGCCACCCGGCTCCCGCGCCCCGTCCCGGCTCCCGCCCCGACGGCCCAGCGGTAGGATGTTCTCGTACAGGGGGCCCCCCGGCTCTTTGGGCTTCTTGGGCCGCCGCTTCCTCCAGAAGGATGAGGGGAGAGGGGGAGAGGGGTGCGGCAGTGGAGGGTTAGGGGCCAGCGGGCCGAGGGTCTGGCTCTTGCTAGGCAGCCGGGGGGTCCCCAAAGGTTTCACCCCCTTCCCCTGACCCCCTCCGCCGACACCCACCACCACCTTCTTCCCCACCCCATGGTCCATGCCCTTCTCCTGGTAGTACGCCACCGTGGCCGGTGGTGGCTGGGGGTGACCCCTGGGGATTGTTTTGGGGGTCTGGGAGCCTGTCTGCTGTTCCACACAGGGCCCCAGTCCCTCCGGGTCAATGGGTCCGTAATAGCGCTTATATCCGTCCAGCCCTGCTGCCGCTGCCCCCGCGCCACCTCCTGGAGGTCCGGTCCACGCTGCGGGCACCTTCTGGGGGTAGGGCGGCATCTCGGTCATGGCTGCCCTCACCCCCAGGGGCGCTGGAGCGGTTGCTGTTTTGGGCAGCCTCCAGCGGTCCACCACGGCCAGCCTGCGGTCAGGCCGCGGCAGGAAGGTGGAGCAAGGCAGCGGGGCGCCCATGAGGGGAGGGTTGGAGGGGCCCAAGCCCGGCCCGCCGTGCACCCCAGTGGGAGGCGAGCCAGGCAGGGGGGTCTTGTAGGATGGCGGGGGCCCCTGTGGTGGCTGCTGGGGTGGGGCCTGCTGCTGCTGCTGGGCCAGGCTGATGGCCGTGTTGGCCACCGCTGCCGGGATGATGTGGGACGGAGGCTGGGCCTGGACCACAGAGGCGTGGTGATGGGAGGGGACTGTGACTTTGGAGACGGTCTGCACCGTCTCGTCCACAAAGCTGCAGCAGCTGTACATGCCCTGCAGCACAGAGACACAGGGGGGGGGGGGTGAAAACACAGCTACAACACACACAGATAAAGATCTACTAGCTCAGCTGCATTTTTGTTCCTGCAGCAAATAAATAATTCTCACCCTATCGATTCCAGGCTTGGCAGAGATTTCCTTAGCAAAGGATTAAAATTTCATTTGCCGGGATTAGGATGCGAGAAGTCTCGCTCCGTATAGTAAAGCAGCCATCCCGCGCCTGAGCGCCTTTCTCCATGTAGCTTCACAGCTCTCTCTCTGTGTAATCAATACCGTGATGCGCATATACACCCACCCCCCAACCTCCATCATCTCCTCCACCACCTCCACCGACACCTCTCTCTCTCTCTCTCACTCTCTCTCTCTCTCTCTCTCACCCTGCTGAAGGCCAGGAGGAAGTCCAGCTTGCCAGATTGCCCCATGTTGCTCATGCAGTGGCGCAGCTTCCAGTAGACCAGGTGCTCCCAGGCGAACACCAGCAGGCTCAGGCCCATGGCCACCAGCAGCATGTAGAAGACGCCCGCCATGTTGTCGATGTCCAGCTTGGAGCTCATCACCTCGATCTTGTCGTTGTGGCAGATGCCCGAGAGCCAGAGGCGCTCCAGCATCTCAATCTCATCTGGCCCACAGGGAGAGAGGGGGAGAGAGAGAGGGGGAGAGAGAGAGGGAGAGAGAGAGGGGGAGAGAGAGAGAGAGGGAGAAATATGAGTGCATGATTAGAGGGGAGACGGTGAGGCCGCGCTGGAGAGCAGCTGGAGAGATGACAGACTGGCCAGAGGACAGGTGTGAGATACGCTGTTATCATGGAGCCAGGCTGCTTTATTGGGTGCTGCAAAAATAACACTGATGCTGTGGCTGCAGTGGAGAATGGCAAGGATAGACAGCGAGGATAAATGGTCCACACACACACACACTTACACACACATGCAAGGGCAGAGGGGGAGTGTAAAGGCTAGTGTGGTTATCGAGCTGGGGGATCAGGCAAGAGATGGCCGATTGGTTAAGACCCGGTGGCAGAGAGAAGTAAAAGACAATAAAGGCTTAAAGGGGTTATTCATTAAAACGCCTCGGTGTGCCCTTAAAGGGGTTATTCATTAAAACGCCTCAGTGTTCCCTGTTTGTTTGCCATCACAGAGTACTTAAGATATTAAAGGTTGGCGGGTCAAACGCCTCCAAGGAGGGACAGTGCATCTGTCACCGTGGGTTAGACGAGGTGACGAGATATTAGTCACAGGGGTGGGGATCACACCAGCTAATCATACAAGGGCACGAAGGGCAACATTTATTAGCAGTAAAGGGGAAGGGAAGCCTGCTTGTCTAACCCCTTGAAGGATTAGGAGAGGGAAGATCAAGCTGCGACTCCAAACCAGCGCAAGGCGAGGAGAGGTGCAAGGGCCGCAGGCAAGAGGAGACCCGCCTCTGCATTCCAATCTCCTCATATCCTATCTGTGAGAGATGGAATGGCGCCGAGGAGACGAGAGGAGCAAGGGACCAGGAGGGAACGAGATTCACTTTCCCCCCCCTCCCTCCCTATTCTCGCTGTTGGTGAATTGTGCTGAAGGGAATGAGGGAACAGGAGAGGAAGGAGGGAGAGGGGGAATATAAAAAAAGCTAAAATGGAAGAGAGAGGCTGAGATTGTCTCATTATGACAAACAGCAGGGCCTCCCCTCTTCAGCGTGCAGAGGGGAGAGGAGAGGGAGGTCTCGAGAGAAGAGTGGCGGCGATAACCGTACAGAGGGAGAGAGAGAGAGAGAGTAAAAAGTGATAAAGAGGAGATAAGAGAGAGAAAGAACAGGTAGTAAAACTGTTCTAGAATGTTTGAGTGTGTGTGTGTGTGTGTGTGTGTGAGAGAGAGAGAGAGACGATTGTTGGTCTGAGTGTGTGAGAGTTTGTGTGTTTGTGCTTGTGTGTCAGTGAGAGAGAAAGAGGAGCACTGTGTGTAAACACAAAATCCACCAGAGCCACCTTGGAGAGGGTGAATAGAAATAAAAGTTGGGAGGTGAAGAGGAGCGATGGAATAAGAAACATCGTCCGAGCAGAGGCAGAAACTAAAACAGGGCAAGAGGAAGGGGAGATCATTATCATTTAATTGTGGAAGAAGGTGGTCAGCCTCTTGATGGTGTGTGTACGTGTGTGCTTGCATGTGGGGATTGTGTGTGCATGTGTGTGTGTGTGTGTCCGTGTGGTGTGTGTTTTGTGTGAATAAGACTGTGTGTGCATGTAGGAGATGTGTTTGCTGGACCCTGGAGAATCTCAACATCTTATTCTTGATCTACAGAGCAGCAAACAAGCCCACCCTTGTCAAACATGTGCTGCTGCCTCATTTACATGACAATTCATGACTACACAGACCTTGTATACACAGCATCTGAATGAGATACATTACAAGGGCTTGTCCTTGATGAATTAAATGAGTGAATCCCATTACGGGAGTATACAGATCGTCAGTTTACAGAAAAAGCCAGTTCAACGACCGTTTCATCAATAGCAACAAAACACTCCGCTGCAAATGTCATTTACTACCGGCTGACATAAATGCTCAGAGATAAAACAAAAAAATCTCTGCTGCCTGTAGTGTCTCCATCAATCGAGAAGCCTCTTCCAGGCTTTGCACTAACACAGTACATTTGGTCGATTTCAAACCAAATAGATGCTGTCTACCCATAATGCGGTCTACCCAAATAGATGCTGTCTACCCATAATGCGTTCTACCCAAATAGATGCTGTCTACCCATAATGCGTTCTACCCAAATAGATGCTGTCTACCCATAATGCGGTCTACCCAAATAGATAGTCTACCCATATATGGTGCATACACCTCCCATGTCTCCATTGCAGTTATGTCGTTGAGAAAGCAGCTGTGTGCTGATGTGTAAACCAGTGCGGCTCCAATCTGTGTGTTGATCCTGCGCCGTTTCCGTGATAATGAATCTCCTGTAATTTTCAATCAGCATCTTGCTGGCACTCTTTCCCGTCTCTGCCACATAAACCACTCTGCCCTGCTGATGTGGCAGCATCACGCCAGCCTCAATCCCCCCGCCTGCTGCCTCGTCCCGCCAATTAGAATGACAAAAAGGATTTCGTCCATTTGGTTCAGTCGGCGTCCACCACCTCAGCCGCGCTATTCTCTTAGCCTGGCGTGTCGTGCCCTCTCATACTGTCGCCACTCTTTAGGCTCTTTTTTGGAAAGCTGCTGGCATCCGATATTGTTGGCAGCACAACGTGGACAGGTCACTAGAGGGTCAGACTGGCTATGTCGGCCCGGAGACGGCGCGCTTTCTAGGTAATGCTTAGTTTGTAATCCCTCCAGCTAATAGTGCGCCATTAGCATCAGCCGCTAAATAGAAAAGCCCAGTGCATTCGGGGGGGATTTAAAGGTAACGCAAGGACAGAATAAACACAAACGTTTCTGTTCATTTTCCATGTAAAGCCGCTGTCCCGTGCCGCGTTGTTTAACGAGGGTGTTAGTGAATCGGACCTGGCACCAAATTGGCGCGGCGACTGGCTGAGTGGCTCGAGAGGAACCTGGCAGCTGTGCGGGGGGCTTTGTCTCACTCGCCATGACAAAAGAGGATTTTAAACGCACGCCCAAACAGAGCGCCCAGTCGAGACAATACACTCTGCATACGGGCACGCGTGTGTATGTGTTTGTGTGAGTGTGTGTGGCGAGCAGTGCAAATGACAATTAAAGCGGGTGCTGTCGGACGGTCGACCACAGCTGCACCCAATCAGCTGTGCTCCAACGCGGCACATCTCCACTCGTGGAGTCCAGCTCTAAGCGTGAGGGACAGGAGGGACACGGCTACACACATGGAAACGCTGGCAATTACCACGCTGGGTTGGCCCGGGTGTGTCCATACGTGACCACCATTTGTTTCCCCAAGAAAACAAACAGGCGAACCCGGCGAATGAGGCTTCTGTGTTCTTCCCATGCTCATCTCCAAGCACCACTGCCACCCCCATCCCCATCTCACACACACACACCCCTCACACACACACACCCCTCACACACACACCCACACACACACCCCTCACACACACACACCCCTCACACACACACCCCTCACACACACACACACACCCCTCACACACACACACCCCTCACACACACACCCCTCACACACACACACCCCTCACACACACTTATTAGCACCTGTTTTCTATTTCTTTCTTTGCACTCACACTTCAGCAGCTCGTTTTCACTCTCTTTCACACTGACCCTTCCTCACCCTCGGATCTCCACCCCCCACCCCCACCCCACCCTCTTTTCCCAGTTAATCTACGATAACTATGGCAGCACCAGCCGACATGGTGTGACGATCCTGTCGAACAAAGCGACCTTGAAGCCAAGCTTTTCTTTCAGCCGTCAGCAAGAGGAGAGCGACAGACACAGACAGAGACACAGTGCAGCCCTCACAATGAAGAAGAGAAAGCGAGGCAAGCCGAGAGAGAACAAGACGTCAATACACACCATGAGAGACAGGGAAACCAAGACAGGAACAAGAACATTTAGAGATGGAGAGTGAGACATGGCAGTTAAAATGGAAAGAAAGAAAGAAAGAGAGAGGGAGAGACAGAGGAAGAGAGAGAGACGGGATCATTTTACATTTCAGCCTCAGGCTCCTGTCTTGTTAAACTCAGCGTTCCATCTTTTTTCCGTGACTTTGGCCCCGTCTCTATCTCTCCATTGCTGATCTCCGCAAGCCGGCCCCATCCCTCCTCCCTCCATCCTTCCCTCCCTCCCTCCCTCCATCCTTCCTTCCCTCCTTCACTCCAGCCCCTGTCAGAGCCCTCACCGTCTCCCACCAGCTGCAGCAGGGCCAGGTCCAGCGGTCGTTTCCAGCGGGAGTTCTTGTTCAGGGCGATGCCATAGCCCGTGGTGGCGAAGACCTTCCCCGACCCGATGGTCATCACCTTGCAGCCCTCGTCCTTCCTCGCCATGTAGTTGAGCACAGCCGCATCGTAGATGAACGCGTCCAGCTTCCTGCATGGGAAAGGGGGGGGGGGGGTTAAGCAGGGGACGGTCAGCGCAGATCAAGGAGGAGCAGAGGGGTATGCAAAACAACAGAGCGCATGAGGAGAATTAGATTTAAATGGAGCCACACATGCACACTTACAGCAAAGGAGCCACCCAGCCACACACACACACACATACACACACACTCTCATACTCTCTCTCTCTCACACACACACACACACACAGCAGCATGGTGAGGGTGAGGAAATAAGGATGAGGATTAAAAGTGTAATGGTATGCGAGGGAAGCTAGGCACGTGCATGTGTGTGTGGGGGTGGGTGGGTGGTTGGGTGGGTGGGGGATGGGGTCGTGAGGGCAAGAGAGGGAGTGAGAATGTGATAGAGAAGGAATGAGGGGCGAGAGAGAGAGAGAGAAGGGGGTTGCTAGGGAGAGGGCACCAGAAAGTGAAAGCATCTCATGTTGTGGCACTTTAAATCTGACGGTGAACAGGGCCGTGGGAAGAGATAGCAGGAGGGAGATGACAGAGGCTTAGGAAGAGTCAACTCTCGAGGATTAAACAGTCCCAACACACACACACACACACTCTCACACACACATAGCGAAAGAGAGAGAGTGCAGAGTGTGATAGAGAGAGGGAGAGACAGTAAGGCAGCAGGAGACCTAATGGAGGTGAGAGGAGAGTGATGGAAAGTGAGGTCACACGGATGCGGAGAGGCGTGGAGAGGCACACACCCAGTCTTGAGGTTGACGATGGCCTCCTCCACGCCCTTCTGGTTATATTTGACCATGTACTGGTGCATGTCTGGGTAATTACTGCGGATGTTCTTCTCCGTGCTGCCGTTGGGAACCGTACCAAATTGCAGAGGGGGGTACTGCTCTGTGGGGTGTTGAAACTAAGATGGAGAGGAAGGGATGAAACAGAGGGAGTGATGGAGAAGGGAGAAACAAGACAGGAAGAGAGAGAAGCCATTATTGCAGTTATTGTTATTGCTGGTCCTCTTCATTATTTTGCTATTGATTGCACTCTTCACACTGGCAGCACAATTGTAAATTGGCGTGCCAATAGAGCTTGATTAAGGGCATGAAAAAAGACAAATGCTAGCAACACAGAGACAGAGAGAGAGAAAGATAGTGAGAGAGAGAAAGAGAGAGAGAGAGAGTAAGAGAGAGAGAGAGAGAGGCATGCAGGGATTACACAGGAAAGGGGATTGTGACATGTTCTCCAAGTCCCACAGACCCTAAATAGCTGTTTTTTTAAATCAGGAAGCCTAAACCACAGTCCTCCCATCATCTTTTCCAGTACACTGATTCACAAGCACGAGAGGTTCTCCTCACCACCCCACCCCACCCCACATCCAATCACCATAACATCAAACGCAGACCCCATAGCATGCCACTAGTCATGAATCAACCCGCCACCTACTCACCAACACAAACACTGCTCCCTACTAAACTGAAATTAATTGAAAATTGAGCCTCGGCCCCAACATCATGACGCCATAAAACCTGAGCATTCAACAGAATCACCATGAGATCAAGCATGCACACGCCCAGAGAGAGAGAGAGAAAGAGAAAGAGTGGCACATTTGTAGCATGTACTGTCCCCGAAATGAGACGTCGCAATCGTTGGAAGTGGTCCACGAGGCGCCTCGCCTACTTTGCGTGGAAGTGCAAGGGATCAATCCCAGGGGGAAATTTATCCAGGCTAAATTGGAATTGTAATACAGTCAGAGCAACAGGTTAATACATTGTTAATAGCTTGCTGGTGTCTCTCTGGAGAAATGACTGTGCAAGGCTAGTATGGTAAAAAAAAAATGGGCTTAGTCAGAGAGCTGCAAAAACATATCTCAGCACCTACATGCTTATGACTCATTCATTACTCCACTGAATTCCAACAGAACAGACAATTCCGCAAAATTATCCCAAACAAATAATGTGACATTGGTCCCATTCTAGGGTCATTATAATGTTGTTATTCAAATAAGATCCAGGGGAAAGGTCCACAGGGATTTGCCAACACTGTGTCTCTAAAAGTGTTTTTTAGCCGGCGCTACATATCTATCAGTACAACTGTGAATCTTTTTCCTCTTCCTCTCTCTCTCTCTCACTCTCACACACACACACACACACACACACACACATCCTCTATCACTTACCTTCCTGTCGCTAAGGCCAGACACTGTGTCAATGTACTCTTCTTGGATCATGAAGGCAGCCAGGTTGGCAGTGTAGCTGGCCAGGAAGATAACAGCAAAGAAGGCCCAGACCAGTACCATGATCTTACTGGTGGTGCCTTTGGGGTTCTCCACAGGCACAGAGTTGTTAAATACCAGAGCCCAAAGGAGCCAGATGGACTTCCCTATTGTGAACTTAGAACCGCCGGGTTCTACAGGAGACAGAGAAGGAAGTGTTAGTGAGTGAACAAACGAACAAATGAGCAAGTGAGTGAATGAATGAATGAATGAACAAATTAATTAATTAATCAATTAATAGGAGTGGGTGACAGACTGAGAGTAAGGTAGTGACTTTTGTGGCAATCTGATTCTAGTGTATACTTACCCAGGCCTCAGATCTAATTATAAAGGAACAGTTAGCATGCCATACCAGCGAATAACCTAAGAGACAAGGCACGCAGGGTTCTACTTGCCATAAAAAGACAAATACCTTCTGAAATTCCAATCTGAATTTGTCTGAAAATATTTGCATCAGTGATAGAACCAATTGCCCTTTATGGCACTGAAATGTAGGGCCCATTTGCAAATCAGGAACTAGATAAATTGGAAAAAGACCCAACTGAGACCCTACATGAGTCCATCGATAGTCTGCAAACAATACATGCAGGGCAGAATTAGGCCAATGTCCAATTCTGAATATAATAAAAAGGGCAATCAAATTCTGTACACCTAGAATTCAGTGATCCACATTCCTTTGATTATAAAGCCTTGCAATACCAAGAGTTGAGCAAAGATAAGAACTATCTTTCCAACCTGGTGCTCAGCCACACTGTTCCACTAACACATTACAGATTGAAGACTAGGTCAAAAACATAGCCAACTTCAGCAAATTTCCTCATATTATTATATATATTGGCAATCTAAAACTAAATGATGAAGCATTAGGCAATGCACACACACACATGTGCACGTGTCCACACACGCACACACACACACACACACACACACACACACACACACACACACACACACACACACACTCACTCAAGCACACAGTAGCTGATTCATTCACACACACACACACATACACAGACAGTCATCCTACTGCTTAAATAAAATACATTCTCAATGATGCAGTTAATAAAACAATAGAATAATCACCACTGTTAAAATATGTACTGTTGATCACAAATTTGACTAAGGCTAATGGTGGGTGCGTCAGACTGACAGTCACTGAAACTACACACACAGAGATGAGAAGGGTATGTATCATCTAATCTAACTCTGGGGGAAGACAGCAAATAAGCTAATATCCCAAAATGCCATGTTCCTTTAACAGCAATACTAATCAAAGCTTATTAGGACCTGCCCAGTTTTATTCCACAATATCGGTGTCAAAGACGTTTAAGTTGGGAGCTTCCATTTACTGCACCATACTGCGGTGCGGTATGTCTCTCAACAATTCTCGCAAAAAACTACCAGTACAATTTTCACAAAATTGTGTAAGTGTAGCACAGGCCAAGGAAAAAGTGTTTGTCTGGAGGTTGCGGACTGGCCTTCCCCGCTCAAACCTCAAACCGAGACACTTCATCTGAGCTGATCTTGTACACTAGCAAAAGGAAGCAGGGAGGAAGATAACACAATCTTTAACAGTGATAATCCTGCTCATCACAGTGATATATTTTGTCATAATGTATAAGTAGAGTTTAAATTGTAGGAGAAAAAGGACATTAAAAAACCATTATGAACATTTTCACAGAACATTCTGACCATTGGTAAGGAACAAAATATTGGTTCCCACTTTCAGTTCTACCAATAGATCTCTCACTGAACTCTCACAGCCATTGATATGCTGTAAATACTACTTCAAGGATTTTAAAAAGATGATGATTTTGCTGTTCTGAACTCATTTGTGGTGAACCTGTCGACACCTGCAACATCTCTGCAACCTTGATGTTTGATCACTGGGACTGAAGAAGAGTTCAATGGTGCCAGAAGGAGTTTTGTGGTCTTTTAATGCTGCTATTTTTAGCTGCTGTTCAAAGCGAACATCAGCACCTATTGTAATGCAATGGAGTTTTTTTTCTTCTGTTGACTTAAAGAGGTTAACTTCAGGGATCATAGCTTCAGGCTTGGAACTGCATCAAGCTCTTCTCCCCCACTTAGCATTGCTATTAATCACTTCAGATGCTGCAGCAGAAACTGAGCTAGCAATGCAGAGAATATTGATTGTCAAAAGTTTTCATATGGTGTGTTTAAAAAAGCCATAGGGAGTGTTTCTGAATGCAGAGTTTTGCAAAGTATCTCAGCTGCATTTAGAACTGGCCCTGTGAAAAAAGTGATTTGCATCTGTTGTTGCCCGTGTGAATAGTGAGGATACAAGAGCTGAATTGAGCATCCTGTTGAACATGCTGTTTTGGTAGAAAAGATGCTGTAATGGTTACATCAAGTGTGTCGCCTCTTGACTTTTTTCCATTTGATTTTCACTGTGTGCATTGTGCATTTCCTTTCTTCATTAACCAATGTTTGTTCAAGCAGGGGGGAAAAAAGAAGCCGCATTTTTCTCTCCGATTTTGCCAAGGAGCAGCCACTCAGGTTACCCCAGCCCAAATCTAACGTCCCTTCACGGACAGCGGGAGAACAAAGGCGATTTCACCATGCGTGCGTCAGTCAGGGGGACGGAGACGCGGGCGCTGCTCAAAGCCTCCGACTTCCTCTCCTGGTTTTTATCGCGGGCGACACAAGAGTTGTCTGTTCCGCTCAGCCCCAGAGCTTGCTTAGGCATCCGTGGCTATGCAAATCTGTTCACTCTCCACATTCCCCCTCTGCCAGCAAAATGCCAGTCTTTATATCGCGCTCCGCAACGCGGGCCCTCTCCTGCTGTCGCCACGGCTTGACAGTAGCCACAAAACCGCCATAAAGTTGACAGGCCAGCAACATTCCCCTGGCCCTTCAATCACTAAAACTGCCCTGAGCAGGTTTCTCTTGCTCCTGCAGATTTTTCAATTCTATTCAAAATAGTACATAAAGACAGCAGGGATACAATAAAAAGAGCTGAAATTTAGAAAGATTTTGATTGCAGGATAAAGCTCCTCCATTAAAGATGGATGAGGAGGATTGGGGATGGGGTGCGAGCAGAGAGAGAAGATGAGGGGAGAAATATATAAAAATGAGAAAATGAACTATGAGGGAGAGGCGTCCATAAAACCATGAGAGCGAAAACCTGCAGTGTTAAATTATACATGGCTTTCTGGAAAGTAAGAAAGAGGGTCTGCAGACCAGTGAATAAATAAGCAAATGATAAATTCAGACCAAGTGATGAATGTTGCAATTGGCCTCTTCCACAAACACACACTGCAAGGCCGGACAACTCTGTGTTATACTACCGTGCACAGGCTGCAGTGTAGTGATCAAGACTGTTGAAACAACATGGCCACCAAACCTGATGAGCAGCACTCACTTTTGGCACTCTGAAGGTCGCGGTTGTAGCCGACGGGGCTGAAGAACTCAAAGATGAAGACGGTCACCGCAACTACCGTCAGGCACATGACAAACATCATCACCCACACAGCTGGACTGTAAGGCTCTGAAAGCATCAAATAGGAGAACAAAGAAATAAAACATTGATATATTCTTTCAAGGGGAAATTATTGAATTTCCCCTTGAGGATCAATAAAGTATCTATCTATCTATCTATATATTTCAAGTGGGTTATTTTTAAAAATGTCAGGAGAAATAGGAAGGAGAATATCTGTTATGGTTTCCCTTCTTTTGTCTCTTCTATTCATGTGGTCAATTGCATATTATTGGCATTCATATTGCCATTTGCCCACGTCATACATGTACCACTATCATGCATGTATATCAGTGACGGCAATAGAACATCTTACAACTTTAACAAAACAGTCTTGTGATAAGTGACCTTAGGGTAGCAGACAATCCAGACGTAATCTAATGTCAAACTGGCCCCTTGCTCCCTCCTGTCACTCACCAAGGAAGGCAGAAGGAGAGACTGTGCCGTTGCTACGGGAGACCATGACACTGATGCCAGTCTCCACAAAAGGTACTGAGAAGTCCACCACCTGTGAGCGCTCCTCGTTGATGGTGAGCGAGCCGATGGCCATATCAGCGTGCTTATACACCACCTAGCTCAGAAAATCATAAGCCATTATTGTATCATTTCAGTATCAAAATGTACACCTCTATGGTTTATTCATGACAGGAGAAAAGGTGATTATGTGGTTGCCAACTTGGAGCAGGAACTGGTAATTACATATCATTACAATAATTTATCCCATTAAAAAAAACTCGAAACACATTCACACGCGAGACAAGAAACGCATTAGCTCTTTTTCAACACTGTTTTTTTAATTTAACAGCAATGTTTATGCATTAGAACTGAAATATCAATGTAGAGAATGCATCTGATGCATAACTGTTCCTCACTTATTTAACCCACACATTAATTTAAATGATTCATCTCAACAATTGGCTCGGCATCCCTGTCAATTAAAGATGAATAACACTGCATTTAACAACAGATGCAGATTTCACTGCCTACAAGAAAGTGAATTCTGGAGGAACACAGAGCTAAGCAAGATTGGGGGCTTTCTTCACAACTTAACAAGTTAACTGAGGTCATTGATTAGATAATAAATCAAGGCACCCGGTTTCATTCGTCAATATCACTGGCCAATTAAAATATCCTATGGAACCTGTCTTAAAGTCCAACTAAGGGCACAGCAACGGTCGGAAGCTCTTCTATTTTATCTCCGTTAAATGAGACCTCAGAACCCCTATCAGCGATCTGAAATGAGTAGGGCTATTTTCAGTGTAGCTGCTGCTGCAACTTTTCCAGAGCTCCGTCAATCTGCCTGCCTGCCTGGCTGGCTGCGCATCAAGCTGCTGTATAAGTCAAATCCTGGAGAGGCCTTTGGGCCATACCGTAAAAAATCAAAGCAGGAGAAAAAAAAAATTAGCCTGAGAAAATAACCTTTAGCCTGAGTCTCTGGGGGCGTGCTGTCACGTCATTGGACAAGGATCTGCAGATCTGCAGGAAGATGCTAAAAGAGGCTGCGAGTGTGCCGGTAAAAAGAACTGCTTCCGATTCCCTAGCAACCGCCTTAACCAAGTCTACCCCAGGGGTGCGAGCATCTCAGCAGGAATTCTCTCACAAAACAACAGCCCCCCTGTTCCTCGCACACAGGGAACTGCCGCGTATCCAAGACAGACCCGACAAACGGAGAAAAAATGGGATTTGTGTGTGTGTATGTGTGTGCATGTCTGTGTGCATCTTCATATGTGTCTATGTGTGTGAAAAGCAAGAGAATGAGAGAGAAAAAGAGAGGGAGAGGGAGAGAGAAAAAGCGAGTTTGAAAGAGCACACAGGCCATCATTAGCGCCTCATAAGTCTCCTGTGAGAAGACGCGTGGTATTTCACTGGTAGTCCCGGAGGCTCCTCCTCGCCAGCAGAGAATGCAGCCTACCCAGAGGACCCCGCGCAAAGACTACAAATATGCCAGGAGCAGGGTCACTTGATACACTGTAAGACAACCTGCGGCAATTAGCATAGGTCAGAAACCCAGCCTAAACTCACAGCTGAGACTCCATAGTCCATTCTAGCCTCGCTGGTTCTCAATTCAGTGGCCTTATTATGAGCCGACTAGTAGCCAGTGTGCCCAACTGGGCTCTTTCCCTGACAGCACATCATTCCTCCAGACTCCATTATCGTCTTACCTCTCCCACCATGCCGTTCCAGACACCATCGATCTTCTTCCCATGCTTCCCATTGGTAACCAGGTAGAGATCGTAGGTGAAGCCCACGATCCGGGCCAAGCGCTTGAGGATGTCGATGCAGAAGCCCTTGCAGCATTGCTTCACGGGAGCCACCCCCTCCAGGAGGGAACTGAGGGAGGAGGACAAGAAGAGAGAAAATACGGAATTGAGTCGGGGATTAGAAAGGAGAAGAAGGAACACTAACAAACAAACAAAGAAACAAACAAAGAAACAGAAAAAACAAGGTGAGGGGAAAGCAAGGTGAAGGGAAAGCCGACCGAGTGGGCAACTGTGGAGAATGGCAATAAGAGCAGGTGATTGGACAGAAGAGAAGGAGAGAGAGAGAGAAAAAGAGATTGAAAGGGAAACAGAGAGAGAAAGAGATGGAGTAAGAACAGGATACTGAGAAAAAACAAGGAATGTCACTTTAAAGTGGGGCAGGAAGATAAAGTTCACTCTTCTTCTTTGTTCGATAGTGAGCGCAGCAGAACACTGAGAGCTTTTGGGAATATGGTGAAAGAGAATGAATAGAAATATGAAAAAGAAATTATATTTATCCTCAGCGATGGACCCCTATGAGCACCAGCATGTTCCATAGGCTGAGAGTGATAGATTGCAGCAAGACCTACACCTAAGACAGGGTGGCCGGAGGGGTCAAAGAAATAAACGACAGCAAACGACAAGTTGATTGAAATGGTACTAGAGGTTTTACAGCCCCAAATCCCCCACAGTGTGACCTGACACTGGAGGGAGCAGGCCAAAAGATGGAAAATAAAATAAAGGAGCTGATGCTGGATTGAGAGAGGAAATCACCTTTACTATTTCAGACAGTCTGGAGAAAAATCCTATATTGAGTGAGTGAGAGGAGGCAGTGCCCTAAGAGCCATCTTTCTTCCCTTCTTGACACTCGCTGTCTTTGAGGGACAGACATAATGGTGGAACAGACAGCAAAAAAACTAAAAGTGACTGCTTGATCGATGATTGAAAATGTGCCGGCGAGGGGATCTTTGTCCCTGGCCCATCTGGGCAGGACAGCGGCTTGGGGCCAAAGAGCAGCGAGGCGGCTGATGGATTGCAGGGGGGTCTGACCTGGCATTGAGGGACCGACGGCACGGGACGGAGTCTCGAATGCAGGTCCCCGAGGCGGCGTCAGCCAGCTCCACGATGACAAACGGACGCTCCTCCAGGGTGACCACGTGCAGGTGCTGGGCGTCGTCGGGCGGCTGCAGGAACTGACCGTAGCGGGACAGCGTGTGGTAGCGCAGCCTTAGCGCGCCGTTCTCCCACGATCCTACCTGGGAGCACACGCAGCAAGGGTCAGTGCTGGACACCCCCCCCCCACACACACACACACACACACACACACACCACACACACACACACCCCTCACACCTGCTGCTATGGAAATGACCTTAATCACACCACCACAGTCAAAGGTCAGATGAGAGCTCAACTCATTTCAACTGCAACATGAGCGAAGGCCGTTGCAGTGAGCCATTACCTAACTAGGTCCTGTGTTCTGGTGGCTGGTGGGTGCAGCGCTACATTCAGAGGCAGTGAAAAATGAGCAGCGTTTTGCTGCACTTCTCTCCTTGGGCACTCTATTGGGGGACTTTGGGTGTTTCACTAAGTGCTGTGTGACAGTGAAAGGTCACGCTCTTTTTTCCCACAGACAGAAAGCAAGGGGGGTCAAATGGGCACATAGCAAGGGAGAAACATACTGTAGCGTTCAATTATTTTAGTCAGAGACTGAGCGGAGGTCTGTCAGAAGGGCACTGTTGTATAAACAACTACTGAACAAAACATTCCAAATTAACCCCTCTGATAATATTCACAGCATATAATGCAAAGTGTGCTTTTTTTTTTTAAACTGTGCATTTTCCACAGTGTCTCCCCAAAAGCTAACTGAACTGGTTAAGCAAGGCACCAACAATGTCTAGGTTATGGACTAAATACTCATGAATAGTCATACAACGTGGTCACTCATTTTTAATAAATGAGCCTTTGAGGAGTTGTGGTAAATTCCTCAGAGAACCACCACGCTAGCTGACACTTCACATCCCAATGACTTACAGCACTAGAAAAACTCACTGCATTCATATGCAGATATATAGCTACGGCTGGGCTGTTTTTTTAATCCCGCCGTACACCGAGGACCACACTATTCCCCTGGGGCACCACTGACCTAAGCTAATCATTGCTAACAGTCTGCTGTGCTTCTCCCGACAGCAAAGCGGCACGCTCGCTGGCAGGAGACACAGTAATGGGCCCAAGTCATTGTGAAAAGAGTATTAAATATTCAATAAAAGCAGAGACAGCACATATACCGTAGGTGTAATGGGCAGATTGCTGTGGTGCAGTAAGTGCCTGTCCGTCCCTTATCCCGGGTTTATACTCCACGAGACCTGAGGGCTGAGGCGCAGGCAAGCTAATTGAAAGGGATTCAAAGGAAAAGGCAATAGTCAGCAGGTTGGTTCCTGCAGGGCCTTGCCTGTGTAGGGCGGCTAGCCCACTTAAGGTTATAGCGGCAGCAGCAACTATGCTAGTGCAATTAGCAGTTCCAACAAAGCCAGCACCGAATGTAAGCTTTTATTTAACACACTTATTGATTTATCCTCACTCCTGATTGATTGTCAGATTGAATAATTCATGAGCTTTCTGTTTTTAACAAAATCACTGGCAAGTTGGGTAGCGAATGCTTTAACCCTACTCTTATCCCAACCATTAAACAGTTGATTTATACATATACAATATCGCACCATTCCACGTCTTTCTGTTCCCTATTCAGCAGCAGTGCACCAAGAGCAGATTTAGTGTCATCAGTGAAACAGCACCAGTAAACAGCAGGGCAGGGCTCCAGAGGGGGGTGCGGAGGTGCGCTTCCGAGCTGAACAGCTGTCTTTTCACCGCGAGAGATGCAGACACCAGAAAGCCTACCACAGTGGTTTAAAAGAAGCACATCCAAACAGGTGGCACCAGCTTGTACTCTAGCTTTTCTGAACAAAACATAGATCTATAAAATATGCATGACATGTCAAAAGTACGGAGGCTGTGCTGGATACGGGTGTGAGTGAGCATTTTTTTCTCTCTCTTGCGAAAAACCGCCTGGAGCTGCGATATCTACATGCTAATGATGCAAAGCACCGACTGTCATGTCGGTATAGTCCTCTTTTATGTCCTCAGAAATATTCAGCGGGGCTTTTTTTTCTTCTGCGTATACCTCTCAGACCATGTGCTGTAGTAGTTATTTTAGGGCATGCCGTGTCAGAAAGAGGAAGACATCTTAACTTCAACAACGTCGAACCAAGGGCCAAGAAAATGATCAGAAACAGCAACAATAGAGCACAAGAGGGGTTCCATCCAAGAATCACAAAGAGCTAGAACTGCATACTCATCCTGCATTGGTGGGAACCAGGGTTTAGCTAGACTGAGAAATCTTTATTTAGAAGAGCATATCAGCTAATAAGCGGAGATCATTAGGAACAACTCGTTGAGTCTCAACATGCCTTACATTTTGCATTTGAGGTCTTTTTTAATTCAACACTTTTCATGTTACTAACACTTTAAAAACTCCAAAATATATTGATATTATATAGTAGAATATGTATTAAGCAATTATTTGTAAAACACATTAAGCCTCTGCTCTGATTAATCTTTGTCTGTTGATTTTCTGTTATTATCTTTAAAAGTTTTCTCTCCCTCTCAGCAATCATCTTTCCATTTTAAAAATGACGCAACGGTCAAAAGAGATGAAAACTGATGCTGGAGCTGCAATTGAAAAGCAATCAAAGGTGAAATCAAGACAAACTGAGCAGAATTACTCTACTTCGTCTAAAAGGATAAGCAACTAAATAAGCCGCCTGAGCATTCTGCCAAAGAACACAGTGTTCACCACATAGTGCTCACGCAGCACTTTACCAACACAACCACTCCGATTTAGACTTTTAACCCGCCCAAGAAGAAAAACAGCGAGGAAACATTCCCATTTGCAGAATGATGACCAACTGTTCTTAATTTCAGAGCCGTATAATGAAGCACACAGACCTCTGAGAGAGAGAGGCAGGCTCCATTACACGGGTATCAGGCTGCTGCATTACACAACCACAAACTGGGGGTGGTATCGCTCTCAGCTGACTGTTTGTGAAGAACTGAGGTCTATGGACTGGAGGGGAGTTGCTGCAGCTCAGAGAGACCCGCAAAAGCTGCCATATTTCATGGAGGAGGGGGTTGTTTGTTTGTTTCTCTGTTTGAGACTATTTGTTTGTTTCATTGTGCAGGTTCTGACAGGGCACCCAGCACACCACAGCAGTGCACTCACAGGCAGGAGAGACAAAAGAGCCTAAACAGTCCTGACTTTCCATGGCGTCGTGGGAGTCTAAATGAGCCGCGTTCAACCTTTCAGCGCGCCCGAGGCAGCTGCGCGGTCTCCCTGAACTCTCCTACCTGCAGCTCAGGCGCGCTGCACCCTCCCCGCTCACTCACTCACGCACTCGCTCACTCGCTAGGCTCTCTGGGGCATTTGTGCATACAGCAGCACGCACTGCGCCTCTTCTTCCCCCGTGGTGGTGGTGTGTGTGTGTGTGTGTGTGTGTGTGTGTGTGTGTGTGTGTGTGTGTGTGTATGCCGTGCGCTGTCAAAGCTTTTCCACTTTCCCCACTATGCTCGGAATCTGTCCTCCCCTTTCCCACCAGCGCCTCTCTCGCCTCTCGCAGCGCTCTCTCCGAGTGCCATGTCCTGGTTTGAGGATTAAATCCATCTCCATTTGGGTTTATTTCATGGAGCAGAATTTTAAGTCCGTTTCCAAATTGAATCCTGAATAAATTGGAATTTCAACTGATGTGACCCACAGTGAAGTGGGGTCAGGCCACACGCCTACCACACTACATCGTTTTCTGTGTGTCATTATCCGTATACAGTATGTTGCTGTGTGCATTTGTTATGCTCTGCTTGTGTTGCTGTGAGTGCTATGTGAGTTACTTATTTTGACGCTTGTGCACACATACTGTACTGTGGCCCTGCTGTGATTCACTTCTCCTCTTTGACATTGTTGTCAGGGTGATCTATAGTTCAAATGCATTCTCCCCCATTCACCCCTAAATTGGGCTTTTTTTTCTGGCAGTTCCTCCGCCACATCATTTTGAGGTCAGTGTCAGTGGACTGTCATTAATAATGAGCCGCTTGCTCGCTCGCTCGCTGCCCGGAGTCTGCCGTGGCAACCACAACTTGTGTGCGAAACTTCCTCCCACCCCGGACGCGGCACCACAGTGATGCCACTGACAACACCTAAAACCTGGCTCCGCTAATCACAGCAGCCCATCTACACATTGTGGGCGAAACCAGCAGGCACCGCGGGGGGAGATGCCTATCTGAGAGGCTCCACTGCGTGGTGTCTGAGTGGGGACTGCGGGTCAGATCTCCGCCGCTCGGCGGGGGAAAGAGCGGCAGGTGATTGCCGGGAGTGGGAAGAGGTGTTCCCCCGGGGGTGGGGGGGGGGGTTGCTTACGTCCTCCCAGCCTCGGTCCGAGTTGTAGGAGATGACATCGAGAGACGGGTTGGCCAGGTAGCCCTCGTTGTTGAAGGAGTAGTCCCGCCCGGCGAGGGTGATATTGTTGAAGTATCTGAGGCAAAGAGAGGGAGAGATAGTGTCAGGGAGTAAGGATGGAGAGAGACAGTCTTGTTGGAACATGTTGGAAAAAACAGGTTGAGAAAAATGCAGGGTTGCTTCATAGACTGGGATTTAAAACAGGTAGACAGGTAAAAACAGAGACAATGTCCTTGTCAAACGGTTACAGAAAATAAACTGTGAAAAAATAGTTTCACAAAAATAGTTTGTGAATGTATTTCTGGGTCCATTATCTGACTCCTTGTTTGGGTAGGAAGTCTTCTCCTCTCGTTACTGGTTTGTAATTGTACATATCTAGTGTCAGAGTGACAAATGTGCCCAAAATGAAGCTGCTCTGCAGTTACTGACAGTAAACAGCAAGTGGCAGTAAAATGAAGCTTTCTTTAGAGAGTTCATTCACCTCACCAGCAATTCTGTGTGGGTTTTTTTTCAAAGACCTGGGCCAACTTTTTTGGTTCTGCATCAACTTGCCTTTTCTATGGAAGTGACAAAGTGTCAAAACAGTGGGGTGCAAGGATCGGTTTACCCCTGAGGATATCCATGCGCATATGACAAACCAGTCTGGGAGCTGCTGCGATAACTGAACCTGCTGTCAGAGCAGCCGAGGAGGTTTCATGTGGAATATTACATAATGATGTGAAACAGAGACTTGAAGTGGAATGAAAAACAAAAAGCCAGATAGATATGGCGCGGATGCTAGAATTGAATCTATGACCATGGCGACTTACTTCACCCTCCCATATACTCTGTGTGTGCTGTTGGCGTCCGTCTGGCAGTTGGTGACAAAGTTCGTCCCTCCGGTGTCTTTGCGCAGCGCCACAGCACCGTGGGTCAACACGGAGACGCCCTGTGCGATCCGCTTGCGGGGCTCGTCCCGCCAGCCCTGCGGCCGCACTGCAAACAGCCGCTTGGGGAGGCCCTCCAGGCCGAGCCCGGACAGTGCAGGCCCCACCGCGAACCACATGTTAGAGGCTCCGGCCTGACCCGCCGCCCAGGCCGCACGGAACACCAGCTCAGCCTCCTCCTGGGAGCAGTACAGCAACCGCACCTGGGCCAGAGGAGAGAGAGAGAGAGAGAGAGAGAGAGGAGAAGAGAGAACAAAGGGAGAGGAGAGGAAAGGAGAGGCACAGGAGGAGAGAGAAGTGGGCAAGAGGAGAGGGGGAAAACAGGATAAAAGAGAGGAGGTAGAAACAAAGAAAGGAGGTGAGAGGAGAAAAGGAGAGATAAGGAGAGATAATCGAGAGGAACCAAGAGAAGGAGAGGGAGAAAGGAGAAAAGGAAAGCAGGAGAAGAGAGGGAGAGGAGAGGAGAAGCAGGAGAATGAAAAGAAACCCATTAAGAGGAGAAAGAAAGAGAGGAGTCAGGGGTGAGAACGGAGCGAAGGAGGAGAAGGCAGGAGCAGAGGGAGAGAGGGAAAGAGAGGGGAGTTATAAGGGGGAATAATAATATTTGCATACATGTCTGATGACTTTAGAGCAGAGAAGTCGTTACTGGTTGGTGTGGGGGCATGCCTGGGGATCGTCTGTGTGAAGGGAGGAAGACACAGGAGCAGGGGGAGAGAGGGAGAGATGGAGAGATGAGAGAAATAAAGAGGGGAAGATGAAAGGGCGAGAGGGAGAAAATCAAGAGGAGGAAAACAGAAAGAGGGAAGAGAGAGGAATGAGAGGAGCAGAGAGGGGAAAGAAGAGATACAGAGAGACTGAGAGAGAGAGAGAAGGCCGAGAGTAAGCAGGGATTTTGACTATTCAACCTTTATTGAATTTGATGCTGTAATGTTTTGGCAAAAAACAATCCCGCTTGCCATGCCAATAAAGTTCCATTTAAATTGAGAGAGACAGAGCAAGGCACTGTAAGGGAGCAAGAGAGATAGAGAGACAAAGGAGGAGAGAGAAGGAGGGATTTAATGAAAGTGTGTGTTTGTGTGAGCGAGTGAGAGAGGGAGAAATGGAGAGAGAAAGAGAAAGAGAGAGCAAATTAATGAGAATGTATGTGTTTCTGCGCGAGTGTGGCAAGGGGGTGTGGGTGTTTGCAAGTGAGGCAGGGAGAGCGTGAGGGGAGGGGGCAGAGATAGAGAGAGATAGAGAGATAGAGAGAGCACAGACAGAGGAAAGAGATATTCAGGTGGAAATGAACCTGGCCTCATCTGTGCTTGAGAGAACAAGTGAGCGAGAGAGAGAGATAGAGGAGAGAGAAGGAGAGAGAGCAAGAGAAGTGAGGAGGGAAAGTGGTGGCCATGAGGGAAGCAGGGGAACGGGCAGCGGTGCGGTGACATTGAGAGTGAAGGAGAGCGGCGTTAATGCCCGGCGTGGCACAGCATGGCCTGGTGCGGGTCCAGTCGCTCATTCCCAGTAGCACACACACACACACGCACGCACGCACACACACACACACACTCGCGCGGGGAGCCAGGCAGGGCGAGGGTTAATGCACTGCGCACAGGCTGCACCACGACAGGCACTATGTTATATTAACACTGACACAGGCTCTGAAGCCACCCAATGAATAGAATAACACGCGCGGCCAACACCACGGGCCAGCCAGGGACATTAGAGGGGTGAAGCCCAGTCGCAAACTAACAGAGACCACAACACGCAGGCAAGGAAAATAGAGATAGCAAGGGACAGAGCGAGAGAGAGGGAGAGGGACAGAGAGAGAGAGAGAGAGAAAGAGAGAGAGAAAGAAAGAAAGGGAGAGAGAAGAGATGGTAATAGAGGTTGTGGGGTTGAGGAAGAGGGGGAGGGAGGGGGGAGGAAGGTTGGGTGGGTGGCTGAAGAGAAGCCTGTGGGTAGCAGGAGGCAGGGAGAGGGAGCAGGAGCCAGCCAACAGACACAGAGAGGAGCAGGCAATTGAGGCACACGGTGAGGGTGGAGATGACCACAGAGGACAAAAGGAGACAACAGGAGAGAGGGAACAAGAAGAAGAAAAAAGAAGAGATGAGTGGGGAAAAGAAGGAGGAAGAGACATATGAGACTATTGGTTCAAATGGAGAGAAAATGCAAAAAAAAGACAGAGCTTAACATTTTACAGAAAAAAAAACTGCAGAAAATAAGTGAGAGAGTGAGTGGGTGAATGAGTGAGATTGAGCTTTAGTGAGAGTAAGTGAGCTTAACTGAATGAGGAAGTGATAGAACAAGTGAGTGAGTGATTAAACACTAAGGACAAGTTAAGTGGTTTGGTGAGTGAGTTAGTGAGACTGAGCCATTTAATGAATTACATGGGATTACATGCACAAGCCGCTGAGTTGGTGAGTCAGTGAGTCAGTCAGTCAGTGAGTCAGTCAGTCAGTGAGTGAGTGAGTCAGTGAGTGAGTGATTGGCAGCTGGTGAGATAATGAACAAGAGTGAATAAATAGCTGGATGAGTGCATGAATGCGAGTGAGCGGTTAATGAAAAGCTGATGAAGTGGGTGGGTGAGCGAGTGGGTGATTCAGCGCAGGGGTATGAGTGACAAAGCGAGAGTGAGTCACTGGACCTCGCAATAAGATGACAAGTTTTCGCCGTTGGAGCGAGCGAGAGTGAGAGGCCGCTCTCCTCTTACCTGGGCCTCATTCTCTTTGAGCAGTCGGCGTGTCCGCGCGCCCCCTGGGTCTTCGGTCAGGTTCAGCATGACCACGCTCTTCTTCTCCCAGCCGATGAACGAGCCGTCCGTCAAGCCCTCCACCACAGACAGGAAGTCCTGGTAGCCATGGTGACGCGTGGCGACCAACGAGAAGGACGTCCAATCGTACTCCTCCAGCACCTCGAAGATCACCTCCAGTTGGAGAGCGGTTGAGGCACTGAATTGCAAGAATATGGAGCCCGTCTCCTGCAGAGAGGACCGTAAAGAAAAACTACATTTCCCATGACATCAGTCTATTTATTGGCTGTGTGTTGAACCATGGGAATTGATTTTTTAATGATTATTTTCATGGGCAAGAGCTACAATGACTGCAGGCTAGGACAGAGCATTAAGGAAAGTCTCTCATGACCACTGGAGTCAGTCACATACACATTTTAAATTATGTTTGGAAAAATATATATATTTTTGGGAATGAGCTTCAAAGGAAGGCCATCAAAGGAATTCAATCTCATCCCTCTCGAGTAAACAGTTTTTAAAGACATTTGTAAACACAAATGTAGTTATAGGGACATTTTTTCTTTTTAGTCTTGTTTTGAGTCACTTCCTAGTGCTCGGGAGCGACGAGGCCATATAGCTCCCCTTATTATGTCTGCTGGCTAGGCTTCACAAACACACCCCTGCACACTGGCTCGATCCGCGCACAGCTAATCAAAGCCGAGTAATGCGGGCCGGATCGAGGCCGTTTACAGGGGTGGCGCGAAAACAAAGGAATGGAGCGAAAGCCCCGCGGCGCTGATGTTTAACCTCTCACCCCGTCTCCTGCTCATTTACCCAGCCTCCCATGCCACGAGCGCCACGGGCACGGGGAGACGAAGCGGGAGCCTCACCCACAGCGGGCTCCTCCGCCAGGCTGGGAGCCACAGCAGCAGCAGCAGCTGCCACACCGGGGCTGCCGAGAGTCTGATTAAGTTCTTAGTATTAAAACTCACAGCGGAACATCCAATACACTGAGTTTAGAGCGAGCTGGGCCTGAGTGGGGCGTGTGACTCAGGCACAAGATGTGAGAAGAACGGCTCCGGGAAAAAAAACAAAAAACGCTTTCTTTCCCTTGCGCTTGTGATTCATATGAGTAAAGGGAAGCAAATACGCCACTGTGGTTCAACAAGTCGAAAGTGTTGATTCATTCACGTTACTGCGAGATGTCTCACCCTCCCGTGTCACACTTTGCGCACTCTACAGGAGTGCAGCAGGATCCGTGGGCTTACTACAGGACAACAAGCGAGCCCAAAAGCCCTACCTGCGGTACTCTCCCCAGTCCTGCTCCGCCGCCCACGGCCACGATGGGCAGCCCCGTCTGGGCCGAGACGAACTCCAGCATCGGGGCCAGGGGCCCCCAGGCCAGGGGCGCCGGCCTCTCCTCCTCATACACCAGCCCCTGCAGAGGCCTCGCCGCCAGCAGGTCGCACAGCTGAGAGAGCAGGGTCCTGGGGCTGCTGTCGTTCACCTGAACACCACAGCACGCAATACACACACACGCACGCACACACACACACGCACGCACACACACACACACACACACACACACACACACACGCACATGTGAGCTCACGTCCAAAGCAATCCACCGAAATGGGATTAAACTGAAATGATATTAAACAGTCCAAGAACGATTCACATCTTGGTTACACGGCGATGATATTCAATTGACATTCAAAGCAATTCACATTCAGGTTGTGGCTGAAATGAGATTATATTCAGGCTGAAAGCTTTTGGCATGTGATTCACATTCAAATCACATTCAAGTCATTTTCCTATCAAGCTCTCTCTCTGTTCTTTCACAATTCATTTTTCCTAATTAGGTCAAGATCTCCATCCAACAGTGATATGAAGAGCACTTCATATTCCTAGAGTTCTCTGGCTTTAACTTTTCATGTTCGTCTTTTCCTGCCAAGATATGCCTCTCCAGCAACTTCCCGTCTCTGATTTTGTGTATGCGAATATCAGTGTTGTCGGCCCTAGCTCAGTGCATGAGATTGCTTTTTCCCCCCATTTTGCTTACCCTTCCATATTTACCATCACTGGTTTTCTAACCACCAATGAATTGATCTGGCCAGTGCTGCCAACCCAAACTGGAGATGAATAAACATGAAATAAAACCATAGCTCACATGATATAGGTGTGCGGATATTATCGGCCAATATTAGCTATTTTCTGATCTATCAGCATTTATAATGACCAATAACTATTTTAAAAGGAAGTAAAGGAAACCCAAATACTGATCCTCATTCTGCCCAAATGGTCCTCACTTTTAGACACAACTTGTCCTCCTTTTCAGAGTCTGGTTGGTGGTCACCCTAGTTCTGTTACTTTATAGCACACCTGTAGCCTCCATTTCCCCTTTTAAACACTAATCATGACTATCAACTGGTCTTTTCAGTGTATTTCTGCACAGAGCTGTTGGCATGAAGTGGAACAAATAGGCGTCCGCTCTATTCTATAGCGGGGTTGCGGTCGCAGCATGGGTTGAGCCGTGCCTGAGACGCGGATATGGCACAGGTGCTGTGGCTGCTGTGGCCTGGTTACCCTGGTACATGTGTGTAACATGAGCCCACATGAAAATCAACACACAGCGAAGCCGTTCTGCAGACACAACGCAGGCAATGTTCAAGCCTTTAGTCATATGAGTATGGACGCTATTTTACATTATGCTTTCCAATCACATAAAGTATCACATGCTATTAACGGTGTGTAAAAAACACAAAAAATACCATCATGGTAACTGTCTTTACCGCAGATAAGAACAAAGATCTGATGCAATTTTTTTTCATAATTATTTAAAAATCTATTGTATAAGAACCTTTTATTTGGATACCAGATAGTTAGGCCTATTTAAACACAATGTCTGACCTTGATCAGAACTTTTCAATTTGCTAAATATTCCATTTTTACATTGTGTTTGTTAAAAATGAATATCGGCTGAATTACCGTTTATCGATTTTTGAAATCCTCAAATATCGATATCGGTCTTTGAAATCCCACATCGGTGCTCTAAACAAAACTGCGTTTAAGGCTGCTGCTGACCTGGAGCCAGATGACGTTGGCTGAGCCCCACTGTGTGACGACGCTGTCCCCCAGGCTGCTGTAGACGCGGCCGAAGCCCGGGTAGAGCACGCGGCCGCCGGCGCCGGACGCCATGGCCTCGGCGTGGGCGCTGGCGCCGGCGTGGATCACAGCGATGTTGAAGTTCATGGAGGCGGCCAGGTCGCGCTCCCGCTCCCGCTCGCGCGGCCGCAGCAGCAGGTGAGGGGAGGGGCCCACGGGCCCCACCCACTCGCTCAGGACCAGCAGGAGAGAGAGGGCAGGCCACGCCGCCATGCCGACGGGCGACCAGGAGAGCCGGGGGGGAACCGAGCCGCAGCGCGCACAAAAAGGAGGTGCCTGAGGAGGAGAAAAAAAAGACAGAAGAGAAAAAAATGGGAGAAACACAGGAAAGGAGGCATGAAGAGAGGCAGATTGATGGACGACAAAAGCTAGGTGTGTGTGGGGGGGGGGGGTCGGCTGACAAAAAGACAGAGGAGAGAAGGACAGATTGAAAACAAGAGAAAGAAAGGGAGGGGAGGAGAAAGAGAAGAGGAATGCGCCTGTGGTGGAATCTAGTTAGAGAGTAATAGAGTGAGGGGAGCAGTGCCAATGAGTTGAGGAAGGCAAACAAAAACAAGAGAGAGAGAGGGAGAGAGAGAGAGAGAGTGGGGGGGGGCAAGGAGAGAGAAGAAAAACAGAGGAGAGGGACAGAAGATGAAATAGGTATTATTTAGGCTACAGGCTGCAAAGGAACGAACAGGGAGGTAGGAAAATAGCAGTGGAGGAGAGGATGGATGGAGTGAGAGAGAGAGAGAGAAGGAGGGAGAGACGTAGTAATAGAGGGGGAGTGGGTAAATAGCAGACAGAAATGGGGGGGTTGTTATGGAGATACATGAATAATAACAACAATTAAGCCAACTCCCACATACTGTACTCAACACATACACAAATGCATAAGCGGAGGCTATAAAGACTATACACTCACACAAACAGCCGCCGGATGATTGACTGAAAGATATTAGGGCTAATGCAGCAGACACACCCGCACTGAATTCCTAGCACACACACACACACACGCACACCACACACATATCTTAGCAAATCATTTTCAATTTACTTTCGGTGCCAACCTCCCTTCCCTTTCCCTCTCTCTTTCAACCTCCCCCTCACTGTCTCCCCCCCACCCCTCTCTCTCTCTTCCTCTCTCCCTACCTCTCTCTCTCTCGCGCTCCCTCTAACTGTTTTTCACGACTTCAGGTGTTAATGCAATTGCTTTGAATCATAGAGTTTGCTGACATAACACCCCCTCTCCTCCTCACCCTCTATTCTCTACCCCTCCATCCGTCCCCTCTCTTCTCTTCTCTCTCCCCCTTTCTTCCTCCACTCCTCGTGTCTCTGACCCTGATCATCTCTTCTGAGGGATAGAGATGCGGAGGAAAAGAGACAGAGTGAGAGAGAGAGAGGGAGAGAAATGGATGGAGAGAGAGATTGGATAAGAATGCTGAGTATCTGGGAGAGAGGTAAATATAGTCCTAATGAATAAGAGGATGGAATGCAGGGGGAAGAGAGAGAGAGAGGAGGAGAGGAGAGAGGGAGGGGGGAACTGAAGAATAAAATATGGGAGAGGGAAGGAAAGAGAGAAATATTGATGACCAGGGCATGTATACGTGTTTGGCTTAAACAAACATATTCGCAGACCTCTGGTTATGGGGGGAAGGAGTCAGTGCCTGACAGACAGATAGACAGACAGACAGACAGATAGAGGGATGGAGGGAACAAAAGAGGCTGGAAGGAAGAGAAGGAGAAAAAGGGCTCTGACTGTACAGTATGCTGTGATGCGTTGTCTCCACACTACCCTGCATTGAAGCCATCCTGTGGCGGGGACACAATAAAGTATTGATATTTATGGATCTGTAGTAAACTCTATTTATTTTGTGAAAAGTGTGTGTGTGTGTATGTGTGTGTGTGTGTGTGTGTGTGTGTGTGTGTGTGTGTGTGTGTGTGTGTGTGTGTGTGTGTGTGTGTGTGTGTGTGTCTGTGTGTGTGTGTGTCTGTGTGTGTGTGTGCCTGAGGGAAAGTGAGTGAGCATGAACATCCTCTTCAATACGTATTTCAAAACAAACCCCACACTCCAGACCTCCTCTAATCCTATGCAGCTATACGGTCTGGCATCACGGAGGAGACTGCACCATTCCACACACATTTCCATAGCAATGCAGTGATGTAGTCTTCCACACACTTATTACTACAGTCTACAGAGATAATTACGCTGTCGTGAGGTGATATGTTATTCAACACAGCTGATTATGCTGGCAAGTACTGATGTATAATTCCTCACAGCTGATTATACGGGTCCACAGAGCTCCGCTCGGTCTTAAAGCGCTGTACTGTAGGAGCCTTTACGCTGCCTGTGTTAATTGCCCCACACTTCAATCACTGCCTGTTGAGAGTTGAGGCTCGGCTGACCGGTGCTGTGCGGTTGCTGTGCGGTTGCTGTGCTGCCTCGGCCGCGCACTGCTGCTGCTGCTGCTGCTGGACCATGTGTCCTCTCTGGGAGCACAGCAGCCGCGCGCGCAGTTCAAGTTATTACACATCCCACACGGCTCGCCTCATGCACACACACACACACACACACACACACACACACAGACACGCTCACACACACACACAGACACGCTCACACACAAATACACACACACTCTCACAAACACAAACATGCTCACACACAGGCATGCACCCACACATATGCGCACGTACACATAGGACACACAAGCCCAATTAATGAATAGGCAACCAAATTCATAATTAAAAAGAGAAAACATTAACGCATATTTAAATGAACGCATAGATGTACATTTATATAATTAAAAGTCTCCACAGAACCCACACACTCACATTAATTCTCCCCCTTTCCCTCTCTCTCTCTCTCTCTCTCTCTCTCTCTCACTCGCTCTCCCACACCCACACTCGCACACACTCACTCACTCACACAGGCATACAGTCCAGCCTTGGCAGCGCAGGGTCATGGGCAGCCTGGCTGATAGCACATTATAGCTGGAAGGGTGGTGGCGTGTCTGCAGCACGTGGGGAGGAGGTATAGAGTGCTGGGCTGTGCTGTGCTGGGCTGTTCTATGCTGTGCTGTGCCACTGCCTTCTCTCCCCCCCCCCCTCCTCTCATTCTCTCTCTTTCTGTTACTCACTAGTATTGCTGTAAACACCTGTCGTAAAGCGTCACGCCTTTGCTTTGATGACCCCGGCTATCAAAAGCCATCCGAGTGACAAACGGCCCCCTAATCCATCACCCAGGCCAGCCATCGAGGGGCCATTCTCTGGCACACAATGCTACTTGTTGTTACCTCGGCACGTGAGAACGAGAGGCAGCGGAATCACTGCCCCGTGGGCACTACGGGAGCATAATTAAAACCTGACTCATCCGGTGACCATCCCTTATGTAAAAATGACACAGAGCACAGGGGGCTTGAATGGGAGCAAAGCTTCCTCTTTGTCCAGTCGGAGCCGTGTGTCTTTGGCTGGACGCGCTCCAGTCTGCATCACTCTTCCTCTCTGGCAGCTGAGGCGCTGGGGCTTTATGTGTAGGAGCCGCATGGCCTCCCCAGTGCAGTAAACACTGCAACACACACACACACACACACCACACACACACAGTATTTATGTGCGCTTGGCTTCAACAGGCTGCCTTTTTATTGCCATGCAGAAGGAACTGCAGAGGACAGGTTAAAGTTTCTAAATCGCTCTTGTCCATAACACAATGTTTATTGGTGCAAGAAGGGATTATTTTTTTCAGCATATTCTCTGTGCTTTTATTTCCCCCTTTTTTCTGCTGCTCTTTTACAACAATCTCCTTTCAACGCAACATGTGTGTGTGTGTGTATGTGTGTGTGTGTTTTTGTTCTACATCAATGAGGAACCTGCGCCTACACCAGCAGCATCCGCGCCTGTGTCATTGAGTCTCCCACTCGCACGCACACGCTAGCCGCCTCTTACTCAGCACTATCAAAAAAAAAAAAAAGCACCTGAATGAATTCCTACCAAACTCTCCTGGCAGGCGGCCAGCCTTTTGAGGGCGAGTTAAATATGCCTATGAATGTCACAAAGGCTCGCGGGACGGGGACTTTTATGCAGATATCCACCTCCACCCCACTTGTGCACTGCTTTGATTAGCCAGGCTATACCAACACCGGCGCATTACTAGCGGGGGCCACACGGACGTGTTGTCATCATCACCTGTCTGACATCAACAGAACGCACCAGGGCCATCCTGTGCCTCGCTCCCACATGCTGATTTCCTTGATGATAATACAGGAATAATTTCACACAGAGCTGCAGGGGACGACAGTGATAGCTGTGGCAGAAAAAAACTAATATGAGCCCACTGCTGATACTCACATCATATCCTCCCAGCTGTGATAGGCAACGGGTAGTTGCACAATTTATATCATTTGGATTGGACGTGAGTTCAGTTCAAAGGTCGATAGAGGAATTGAGATAAATTTTACTTGGCATACTTTTACTCATGCTTCCAAATACAGCTTGCTCCCAGGACAGAGAGTGCAGGGGAACTACTAAAACGCTGACATATGGTAAAACATGACAGGAACACACAGCGTATGGGCGTTTACAACAACCCTGAAGAACAGTCTCCGATACAAGCCCCTCTCCCTGTGACAAGCCCACAGACAGGGCCTCTGGTGGCACCTTCAGAAGCAGCTACCTTGCCACACGCACCACCTGATGAGTGAAAAAACCAGGCAACAGCTGCCACACAACACACCTTGGGCAAAAAAGCTTTTCACACCATGGGGAAAAACCAAACCAAATGTCATATATATTCATGTTTTTTTCTACAAACACATGAGCTATTGCTCCTATTGCTATAGTCATTTGAACACAGTGGCAATGTTTTTATTTCCAATTCAGTCAGGGGTTTGGGAAAATTTGCAAGGGACCAATTTCAGAGTGTACTCCTGTTTAGGTTTCAGTAAAACCAAGTGGGTAATTGACAGTGAGGTAAGTTTTGAAAGACAGGTCACGTCTTGCGGGCTGCATGTTGAATCTGCATGGTGGACAATGTAATGAGGGATTTTTTATTGGAGGTGCTTTGTTGTTTTTTGTTGTTTTGTTTTTAACATGAGCTGGTCCCTACGCTCGTGTGCTGTGTAACTGTCAGCCAATGTGAAAGACAACTGATTTGATAATGAGGGAAGCATATTAAGCCTGTCGCCTGGTGCAAGTACCCTCCCACACACTAAAACATGCACACACACACACACACACACACACACACACACACACACCACAAGCCCTCACATCACATCTGGGCACTTGGTCTCTCTCTCACACACACACACACTTTTATGCACGCTGCACAGCCCCAACATACTAGTGGTCACGGGTATATACACGCAGCTGCCAACATCCAGAGCAGAAAAACAACAGCACATGAATTGTACACGTCCACATCTGCCTATCGCAAGACATACCAAACAATATGATCTTTTGCAACCACATCTCAATGGAAGCGTATAGCAGAACATTAAGCAAACACAAAGACAAACACACACTCTCCCAGGCACAGACTCTGGCCTGCTACATGCATGAACACACTGGCAGACACTCAAATTACATATCACACCAGCACATGCTCTCTCTCACACACACACACACACACACACACACACGCATACACACACACACACACACGGACAGATTAGGCTAAGCTCATACACACCGGCACACACGGCAGACCCCGCCAACACGTCTGGCACAGGGGACGTACAGCTGCCAACTCTCAACGCACACTCACACACTCTCTCACACACTCACATGTGCACACACACACACACACACACACACATGAACATGAACAAGCATGAGACTCCCCCAAAACGCATAAAAAAAGGACAGCACACCTGTGGTCAAAACACTTGTGTTCACAGACATTGTGTAGTGGCCTCTGCAGATGAGAGAATGCAGAGATGTCTTCAGATGGATGCGTTTGTTTAGTCCCCCATAACGCCAAAATGTTTCCTGGGTGGATCTGGCCTCATAACGCATTCCAGTCAGTAGCGCTCCACTTCCTCCCTGCCTCTGGCAGCTGGTCTGAGATCTGCTGCTCTCACCTCCTGTCTATCACCGGCAAAATGCTGCAGCTGACCCTAGACCTGCGAATGTGGGCAGCACCAGCAATTCGCAGAACAACGGCCACAAGGCACATCCCTAAATGTATAATGCCAGCGAGCTCCAATCAATCAAATCTGGACAAATCACAGCTACCAAAAAAACTCGCTCTTTCTCTCACTTTCTCTCTCTCTCTGTCACTCTCTCTCACACTCACACACACACACACACACACACACACACACACACACACACACACACAGCTATTATCGGCTCTGTACCACAGCAGCCTTGCGGGGCACTATAAGAGCCTTCCTATATGCACAGCACAGGCTAAAAGTGACAGACACAGCCATCTGGCATGTGGACAGCACAGAGAGAGGAACACACAGGCAGCACACTAGTGAAATAACTCTCATTCCACACCTTAATGCGCACATCATTGCAGACACAGATTAGCCCTTAAAGGAGTACCGTCACACCGGTGTGATGGGAATGTTGCGAAATGAACGTTCTAAAGAATATCTGGGTTCATTGAATTCAACATAGAATTTTAGAACCTTCAATTGTTGCGGAACGGAATCTTATGTTAGCATGTTAAAAAACCTACACCTTTAAGGGTTAATTAGGTAGATTCATTAGTTTAAGCATACTATATTATGTGTGTACTATGTATGGAAAACACGAAAAACACAAGGAAAGCAAGGATAGAAATATATTTTTATATAAAAAAAACCTTCTAGCAAAAGGTTGAGTATATATTAAAGGGTGAAGTACATAATTTCTGGAAAATCTGGAACATTAAAGTTTCAATGGAGCGAAATTATAATGAAAGAATAATAGTCCTGTCTTTGCCTGCGAAGAGGAGGGTGGCTATACTGCTTTTACTTTGACTGTAATGAGTTCTATCATAACATTAACAGACTCATTACAATTGTCTTGAAATATTGTGACTCTGTGCAGTGCCTACCTCAATAAAGCTGCTGTCTATTATTCACCCCAATTATGCAACTGATCACTGCATCACAGTTGAAACATTTTAATGCAAATTGATATTTTAGCTACATGTGTATTTCCTCCGCACTGGAATTGAGTCTCATTAATTTTAATTTGCTTCAGTCAATATAAGTGACTGTAAAATGAGTTATACTCAATCGTATCGGCAGATTCAGAGCAAACAGCAATCTATTCTCCAAGGGATTTAGACAATTGGTGTATTTACTGCGTACTTGACATACAGTACTGTAGATTGTGTGCTGAAAATATAAAATGGCTGAAATGTACGGACAAATACAAGAAAAAAATCATAACTTGGTCCTACTTTCTGAAATCAATACACTCAATACTAAGTACTCAATACTAGGCCTAGTCTACCCATCATGGGCACAACATTTAAAATATTTCAAGAAACCCATCAAGGCTACAAGGCAATTTTATAGAAAGTGAAAACAAATTTGTTACATGCTGTGGTTTCATACTATAGCAGTGTTTCCCATACATTGACTTATTTGTGGCGGCCCACCACATCAACATTGACCACCACACAATGATTTTCCTGGTTGTACTAAATTGTGCTTAAAACTGGTTAGAATCATAACCGCACTGCACTGATTTGTTAAAAACTGTTGCATTCAAGTTAATTCTGCAAACCTACCACCACAAATAGAATTCAATTCTGTGTAAAACACTGTATAGCCTAGATATACATATATGAATATACCACTTGATGTTTTACTCTGTGTACTCTAGACAAATAAGGACCTTGACATTCTTGCAACATTTTAAAAAACAAAGTGATATAATTTTCTGTACCTGTAGCTCGCATGGACAAGGTGTTCCAAATGCACCCACTGTTAGTGCAGATTTTGATTTAGTTCACACACTGCAGATGGTATGAACATTCAGTCTGCATGCAGCACATCACAGAACCTATATGGAGCCTTGAATGATAAAGAATTAGCCTGTCAAGTAACCCTAACCCTAGTCATCAATACTGTATTTTTCTACCAGTACGAGCCGTGTTTTTGACGCATCTTGAGCCTTTGTTATAATCACACCTGCTCATGTAACTGCCTGAGGCAGACCATGTCAACATGCAACATGTCAAATTCATTTTCTGTCCATCATTGTCCATCATTGAGAGTAGCAGCCTCTATACATCAGATGTTTGACAAGTTTTCCTAGATAACAAACGACTAAACCCCAAAGAGAACAGACTGAGGCTAGTGCAGTGCAGTGGTGAAGAACTTTGTCTTAGCTGACAATGTTGATGCTGGAGGTGGATTCATAGCAAACCTAATAACTGAGATAGTCATATTAATGTTTTCTGTTGCATGTGACCAACTTTTTGTGTTTTGTATGGAACCATCATTCACTGTAGTAAAGAAACATATATAGATTCCATCAGTGTTTGTTCCATCATAATAAAAATGTCTCTGCTCAAAAATATCCTGCCAGCCAGTGTGTGCATGCGAGTGTGTGTGTGTATGTGTGTGTGTGTGTCCATGTAAGTGTGCAGCCATGTGGTTAGACATTCTTCCACCCTCAGCTCCAAAACTGCAACTATACGCTAATGTGAATGAGTGTGGTGTTTATCAATGCGGCCCAGACCAAACCACATGAGACCACAAGGAGAGGGGAGCACTGTAATCTCTTTAAAACACCAGTCTCTGATCTTATTAAAGACTAATTGATGTTCTATGTTAACGAGCTTTACCTTAATTAGTCACATTTAAGTGAACAGGGGGTGCTTCAGGGGAGGAGGATGATGGGAGTTTGGTTTAGGGCGTTATGAAAGTATCCCTGATGTTACATTCAAAACAGGAGCAGGGAGAAAGAGAGAGAGAGAGAGAGAGAGAGAGAGAGAGAGAGAGAGAAAGGAGGGAGACTGATGAAAAGTGTCAGGGAAAAAGGCAAGAAAAAGAGTGAGTGAAAAAAGCGATTGCATGGAGAGAACACGAGGGATGTAAAGTTGTGAGCTTCTGGTGGAATATGAAGGAGGGGGAGTGTAGGGTGGAAGAAGAAAAACCCTGCGAGGGAAAAAAGGAGTGAGAGAGTGTGGGAGACAAGAGGAGAGAGAGAGAGAGAGACAGAGAGAGAGAGCAACACAGTAAATGTGAGTTTTAAAAAAGAACCCGTTCGGCGTAATTGATGAGGGAACTGTAAGAGAAGCAGGAGAGGGAACACAAACGTTGACTCTTGTTGCTCTCATTTCTCTGATCAAACCCTCCAACCATGCTCACCCTCTGATATTCAATCCCAGCTGCCCCATCTCCTCCCCCCCCTCTGTCTCCTCCTATCTCTCAGCCCCTCTCTCCTTCCTCCTCCTTCTCATTTCTCATTCCTCCCTAACCTCGCATCAGTCCTTCGTCGGCCCTCTCGTACACCGTTAGCGGGTTTGTGATGTACATCTCCCCTGTCTCACGCCATCCGTTCTCCAGCCAGTCTCTGGTGCCCCTTCCCACTTGTCTCCTCAGCCTCCATCTCAGTGGCATCTAGTTGTGCTGCTCTCGCCCCTTCCTACCCCTGCAGCTCCGTCTCCACACCTCTGTCTCCTCCTCACTCCCTCACTCTCTACACCTCCGCTTTTCACAACACTCTGTCTACACCTCCCTCCACACCTCCACATAGCATCCTATCTCCCTCTCTCCTTCCTTCACTCCCCCCTTCCCTCTCTCTCTCTCTCTCTTTCTCTCTCTCTCTCTCTGTATCACTAGTGTTTCTAGGCTCAGCTGGTACAGTAGAGCCTCGAGAGCATCAGTAAGACAGATTGGTGGAGCAGGCTTGTATTGACACTGGAGGTGTGCAATCTGTGCATTAAACTGCTGCAGTGTAAGTGTAATTTTCATGTATGCACACACATGTGTGTGCATATTGCATTTGAAATTCCCAAGCTCAATTTGTATAGTCCATGGTATTAGGAAGAATGTTTGATGTTTTAAAAAAAAAAAATCAATAAGATTAATAAGACACTGATACGAAACAAGCACGGGGGAATGGAAGACAGAAAAAGCTTAGAAGAAAAAACAGTCTTGTTTCAGAAAAGCGAGACGTGAGTCACAGCCTTACACTGGAAGGATTTAAGCAGCCCTAACGACAGCAGTTATTTACTCCCATGTCAAATCAGGGCAATGCTTCAGCCTTTGCTGAGGGGTCCATGAAGTTGAACCAACCCCAAAAAACCTCAAAGCACAGCAGCACTTCACCCAGAGCTTTTGTTAGTCCCTGATCATCACTGTATGCTCCAAATGAAAAAGAGAGACTGCAGCAGGTTCACCATGCTTGTCATGTGGGTCAGATAGCTCCCTTTCAGTGCAGTAACAAGTCCATAGGCTCAATGCCCTCTTGGGCCTGAGGATGTTTTCTTTCCATGTCAGCCAGGGCTCTAACATACAGCAACTTGGTGCAAATACCACTGGGCGAAGTTGAGCAAAATGACGATGCAATCTCAACACAATGCTTGTGAGAGCACTGCATGTCTAGAGGCTGACTAAAACCAATCTAGGGAATAATTATTTGATCTCAGTTGCATGTGAACAACATGAGGAATACAATTTGATGAGTTGTACACGAAAAACGGTCCCTGTTGAATTTGTGTAGTTCCCTAAATACGATGATGACTGAATTAGCAGAGAAAACCCGTGTTACTCTGAATTCTCCACCTTTTCATACATAAATACATACTCAGACAAAAATAGATGTACTTGACATGATGGACAGGCTAACCAAAAGCTCAATCCAAACTGCACGAAGACACACAGAGGCGCAAATGCATGCTATACCGTGTGAAGTGTGTGCTTCATCAATAGCTCTGTTCACTTATATTGATAAATCCGCAGTAACACACACAAGTGAAACGGCATAGGGAGACAGCGCATACCAACGATACTTGCAGTACCGATGAAAGACGGGGCAGCATTTTAAATGGGTTTAAATATTCCATTGACAAACAGATGCTGTTTTCCTGAATTCACTAATTGAGCTCGCGACTATAGTGTCCCTCTCTGTGCGGTGTGTGTGCGCGCGCTATCTTGCCTATGTTTGTGTGAGAGTCAGTGTGTGTGTGTGTGTGTGTATCCACATGTAGGCTACTGTAAACGTTTGTATGAGTGCGTGAGGAAGAATAAAAGCCTATGGAAAATAATGTTTGTTTCATGATGTGTGAAAACCCCAGTGTCCGATATTAGTGCTAGCGAAGCAATGACAGAGGGGTCAAAGCCCCGTGCACCGGCCGTTTCCACCTCTCTATCTACTGCCATCCATCTTTCCAACATATAGCGCATCAAACACCGCCACCCGGAACCTTACCCGCACTGTCAATGACACATTTCCCCGCTCCGCACGACTGCGTCTGCCCATCTCGAGAGATATCCAAACATCTCCTCAAAGCGCAACATTCATTAAAGATATACTTACTGTTTTTCACGAGCCTGTCCCCCCTCTCTCCCTTCGTCTCTCCATTCTTTTCACATCATTTCTTTTGAGGTATCCTTGCTTTACTGGTTGTTCCCCCAGAAATACATGTACATGGATATCCAACATGTATTCAGTTTCTCTAGCTCTCTCTCTCTCGCTACCTATCACTCCCTCCCTTTCTCCCTTCTTTCGCTCTCTCTCCCTCTCCCTCTTCCCTGTTCTTTTGTTAAAATTCAGTATATGCTCCCCGTCACCTAGCAACCGTCAACCCCTCTCTCTCCCTCCTCCCTCACTCTCTGGTCCTCTCTCTCTCTCTCACCGGCGACACGTGTTGAATGCTAAACTTAGCGATGTGGAATAATATTAATAACACACTCCTTTTCTTTCTTCTTTTCTCCTGCTCCTCATCCTCCCTCCCCTCACGCACTCTTGCGTATCATAATGCAATATAAATATTTACTAGAACCACTCAACCCTCTATTGCGCTTGAACCCCCTCCCTCCGACTGCATGTCCACAGCACCCCTCCCATTCTGCGTTTCTCCAGCATCGTACCGCTGTTTCTGCTTCTCCTAGCAGCAAAACGGAGGTGTGCGCCTGTACGCTAGCTGTCGACCCGACAACATGTGAGTGTCAGTGTGTTCATTTAACGCATAGGCTATGCTACGCGTCTCTCCGTGGCTGCATGTGTGTGTCAGGACAAGCCATAGGTTCTTGAGGAAGAGTAGCCTATGCATGGGGTGTATGAGGTATGTCGTGTGTAGCATCATCCTGTGCCGCAGTTGCTGAGACAGTGTCCAGTTAACCAGGAGGACCAGTGAGTGTGCGTGTGTGTCCTGTAGCTTGTGTGCGCATTGGATTTTCAAACTACTGGAATCAATTCAGAAAAAAATAACAGTTAAGCTTACTCTGTCGACTCTATCTTTTGCAGACATTCTTGCCCCTCTCACTTACCAAAAGACAAAACATGTAAAAAGGAAGACAATATATTTTTTTTATTTTACAGAAAATAAATTGTAATGTCACGTTAATAAACCAATAGGTAATCACGTGAGTATGGAATGATCAGATGACGCTATTGATGGAAAGCAGAAAGCCTCACCAGCTTAATGGACATAGATTCGCCAGTTGCTCCTCAGTGATCATTAATCGGTGCCTGTTGGTTGCCGTGTAGTTTGGGCAGTGCTAGGGCGCCTGTGTGTGTTTGTTTGTGTCTTATGAAGAGCGATGGGAATCGCCAATTTCGTGCATTAAACATTAGGGAAAACATAACAAAACCACTTACAGACTGTCCAATACACTCTCACAGTCTGTACAGATAGACATGCAGATTCTCACACATGTATTCAGTTTTCTTGACAAACCAGATATGGAGCAATCCATATCTGGATCATAATCGACATTTAGTCCAAGTAGTGGCCCTCTCTATTAATAACTCCAGCTATCACAGGCAAGTCAGTTTGCATAAAACGTGGTTAAATCTTCAGATCTGAAGAAGTGTGTAGTGTCAGTTCTGTTTTATCTACTTCCTGTATGCATTAATCTTCATTTGTATTCATCAATCAATTTACCCCTCCCATCTGCTCTATCACTCTTCCACACACCATTGACTTTCATTGGACACATGGGGACTGGCAGTTGCAATACCAACGTGAAATACATGTGGAAAAGGCTATTTTAAAGAACATGTTATGGGGGTTGAATGTGCCTGCATTCTCACTTTGTGTGTGTGTGTGTGTGTGTGTGTGTGTGTGTGCATTAACCCCAATCTGATTCTGATTCGAATTGTTTGACTATCTCTGTTTGCTCATCTGTTTTCCTCTGAGCTAATTCTCAAACACTACACTAGACCTCTCTCTCACACACACACACACATTCACACTCTCTCTCTCTCGCACACGCACACACACACACACACACGCACACACACACACACACACACACACACACACACACACACACACACACACACACACACACACTTTGATATGACTTGATAAAGCAAAACTCCTATTCATTATTCATGACTATGAGAACAGATTGATTGAGTTAGGTTGGGGGCATGGTATGTCTGTGATTTTAGGATGATTTATTTTGGATGAGTCATTTTCACTTTAATGATGAGGTCCATTGGCAGTGTCTACACAGAATACAGACAAAACTGACTAGAGCAAAAGGCCATCCTTTAGACACCAGTGTGAGCGAGCATGACCTGACCAGCTATGATGAATCCATTGTGAAAATAACACTGGAGAACAGGAAAGTTGTAACATCTCAGTCCACAACTCTAATCCAACACATTTATATATATATTATATATATATTTGCAAATTGCTCCTCAGTGTGTGTGTGCTCAAATAACTCCAGTGTTCATGCACCATCCAGGTGCTGTAAATGGGAAACAAACATGGTGCCGTGGACCGCGCCATAAAGAACACCATCCAATCACCATCAAATCAAGCTTTAGGGGCTTGGAAAGGAGAGGTGTAGATTTTTGGATAGCTGTTGAGCTGCAATATTAAGTCTTTCGCCAGAGTAGCAACCTGCACCTTCAGTCAAAAATGAGAAAACAAACTGCACCTTCACTCAAAAATGAGGAAACATCACCATCTCAACAGCAGCTGCAAATCTTACCAATCACATAGAGCTCATTCACTTACTATTCACGTTTATTGATCATCATACTTATGACTTTTGGTGAACTGCCAACAGTTTTTTAATGGAAATGCTTAACCACGTTCCCCATTAAAAAAACAATTAATAGACCGCCAGTAAGCATACTTATGGCCTCCGCATAGCTTCTTCAGTGCATCTCTGTGCATCTGAAAACACACAAATTTAACTACAGTATTCCTTGTCATTGCAAACCACAGAATACAAAATCGATTTGTGTGCAAATGCAAGCAACACCAAAGTACGCCTTTCTTATGCAACATGTATAATTGATTGGAGAACACAAATCAAACAATGTAATGGCTGCATTTTAAAATAGGCTATGAATATGAATGGTATGAATTATTCTTTTTGCAGCTCGGAGATTGCAGCGACTTGACTGGCCTCTAGTTTGATAAGAAGAGAAGAGACTCCATAGCCCAGTTTTGACTGAATGCTGAATATGATCCATCTGAGTCTGTTGTGTCCTGTTGGAGAAATCTCCACGATCAATGCGAACAATATTTGGATTTCACAGGTTGTCATAGACACTTGCCATGGTTGATGATGGTGTGTTATATTTTGAAATTGTATGACCTAAAATAGCCTACACAGCCTAGCCCATCTCCCCAGCAAAGTCGCAGTATCTGGGTCTGCCTTGACAGCGAGAGATGGGGAGTCGATGGAAATAAGTGAATGCTCTTCTCCATCCGGTTCATGAGGGAATTTAGCTCTCTCCCTTTGCGGGCTAGTCCTCCGTGGATATATCAATTAAAAGGGCTGGCCAATCAATGCCGCAAGCCAACCAACGATCCCCCACAACAAGCATTATGGAAATTAGCCAACATTACTTACTGTATAGCCTCTCAACCCCCCACGCTTTTTTTTCCTAGAGGGATTTAAAACCATTTTACTGTGACCAGACTGAAATCCATGCAATTCTCTGTCTGTCCTCATAAAGAAGCCATTTTTGTCACCCAGATATAGCCCATATGAGTCTGAGTTCACATAATTAGTTAAAAGTATGGGAGCTGTTAGGCAGCCCTGAGTGAGACAGGGCAGCGCAGAGGCAGAGGCAGAGGCATCTCTCCCTGGACGCTAAGTGTCTGGCGCGGTGACCTGCTGACTGGAAGACCAGCCATGAAATGTAAGTGTTCGCTCTCCCTGCCCATGGCTGCCAGCCCACGCTTTAAATAGGAAACACTCTCCGCTGATTACGGCCTGGATCACAGGAGATTACACAATATCTTGGAGGAATATGCAGCTTTGCTTGAAGACACTTCTTTTTTTCAAACAGAGCTAACACACACACACACAGCTTTTTTTAGGGACCCATGTGTAAATGGCCCTTTTTTATCTTCAGTGTATGAGGAGATGTGCAGTATTACTTAACACACTCATATCTCGAATGCATTTTATGGTGGTACATAGAGCACTCATTATTGTCTCAAAGCTACAAGAGCAGGGTGTCTTGATTGGAAAACCTTGGAGCCTGTACTGTCACACACTGATACTGGTGGTGAGGGCTCTCGTGGTGTCTGATCAAAGCGCGAGCCCTCTGGCGAGGTCAGCACAGTTGCTTTCCTGGAGCGCAGGCGTTCCTGCAGGCTTTGGCAGCCACATCACATGATTCACGCAGGGACTATCGAGGGTTCCCAGGTGTTTTCAAGTTAGCTGCATCACCGTGAGTGCAGTAAACCAGGATAGGTATCATGAGAAGTCTCGCATTGATGTCCACTGTGTTTGAAACATGGAATGCCACTGGCAAAACAACAAACACAAGTAAAGGCTGGACAGTTATGAAACTGGCCAATTGAGGGCATAGAAAAGTTTGTATGAGGTAAGAAGCATGTCCATGCCAATGACTCTGTGGATAGGGTCTATGTTTGCTCCATTGAGCATTGTGTCCAGTTGTCACTACCTAATGGACATAGACTTCAGGTTATTGTCATTTTGAAAAGATTGAAACAGCCTTTAACCAATCCACATTGACTATCATGGGACTGGTATACTTCCTACATTGATATATCAGCAATGATGCACACTGATTGGTATGGCTGTTTTTAAGGCTGTCGATGAATAACAATACACATTCTTTTCGCTCCAGCTTAGACTCTTTGCAGTTCGCTACCGTTGAGTAACCTACCACCTCCTCCGTTATTGTGACTACATTTCAAACAAATGCTTCATTTAAATGTCATCACACTTAGCCACCCCCACTGGTCACTGATTGGTGGGCCCTTCAGAATGGCCCATCGATTCGTCTTGCGCACAGCAGTTCCACACTATCCCAGCGCAAACGGAGCCGGGAGCAATATGCGGGCAGCACCAGGCTAGCCATTTTCAGCTTATCAGACACTTTTAAAAGCCCATAAAGAGGAGTCATTTCAGACATATGGAACCCCTTTGTGTTTTTAAAAAGACCACATTTCTTTATTCACCATTCACAACCATTCTCTGACATCCATTTGAAATGGTTGTTCTTTCCAGGGCCCTGCTGCACTAGTGGTGCAATATTAGGCACAACTGTGCAATTGTAATTTGGTGGTACTGGGAAGCTTAATGAGCACAGGTGTGTCGTAATTGGAGTTTTAGTCCACAGGCTTAGCATTATGTAGCTATTAATTGTCCCCCAGCTCCCACTGTATCTGCGGTAATATTTAATCTGGTGCCTGAACCCAACCTTCCAAGTCGTCCATTTTAAGGCCCCCTGTAGCTTTAAAGTAACCATAAAACTCCCTGGCACAGCAAGAGTCTGAAACTATCTTTGATGACCTAGATTCCGTTTACGTGTGTATCTTCTTCACACTAGTTTCACAGATGCATTACTGAGCTGATTTCCACCTCATGTAAATCAGGTGTTTGTTTTTTTTTTTAATTTCCCGAATGATCTGCATAGCTATGTGAGTAGTGAGTATCAAGTTAATCAGAAACCTAAGGAGAGGTGTGGGGGGGGGGGTTGAGAGAGAGAGAGAGAAAGCATGATACAGTGTGTGTCAGCACGGGTGTGTGTGTGTGTGTGTGTGTGTGTGTGTGTGTGACTGTGCCAGAAAGTGGGAGAGATTAGCGAGATTTAGTGAGAGCATGGGAGTGTGAGCCCACAGGTGAGGGAGAGAGGAGGAGGAGAAGAGGTGGGCAGACAGGAGGAGGGGAAAGAAGGAGGGAGTGCAGCGGGAGGAGGGGGGGAGGAGAGAAGAGAGAGATAAGCGGAGAGAAGGAATTCACCGAGACCTGAAGGCAAGAGGTAAAATCACAGACGGGAAAGGGAGGGGCACCTTCCACAACACGACGGCACAGTTACACATGGAAACAGCCGGTAGCGAAGGGGGGAAGACAAAGAGAAAGAAAGAAAAAAGGAAAGACAAGCAGACATAGTTTCACTCTGGCGACAGTTGCCTGCTAAAGACAAAGGCAAATAAGAGCTGGCAATGAAGGTGAAGGACAGAGCAGAGTGTTGACTGAAGGAGTGCAGAGATTAATGAGAGACACCAGAGAAAAGAGTCAGGGAGAACATAAAAATAGTTCTGTGGATACACATTGACTGAGAGAGCAGTACAAGACCCAAAGGGCAACTGACATCAGCAGAAAAAGAGAGAGCGCGAGAGAGAGAGAGAAAGAACGTGACAGAGCGAGAGAGTGAAAGAAAAAGAGAAGAGAAGTGGAAGTCAGTGCAATCTTTTTGAGATTGTATTAAAACATGTTTCAGTTCACCATACATACAGCATAGGATATACTGACAGAAAGAGAGATAGGAAGCTTAGCAGGAAGACAGTCAATCCAACAGATAGCCATCAAGCACTTCATTCACAATGCTGACGAAGGAGTACAGAATATGTATGCCTCTGACAGTAGACGAGGTAAGTGAACACAGTGGAAGTTGTGTTGGCTTTTGTGTATGGTTGTATTTGCCGTGGTCTGTTGGTAGACTGTAAGTGTCCACACGATGTGAAAAGAGTGTGGTATCAACTCAGGGTGAAGTGGCTGCTCCTCTGTCGATGTCAAGAAGGTGTCCCCTGATCACCCTGGACTATGGCACAAGTCCACAGTACTGCGAAACCATAGATTGGTCTATTTACATGTCACAGCACACTTGGTGGTTAAGTTAGATCATGATTTCCACAGGAAATACTCTGTGTGATGAAAAGAAAGTCGAGAGTGGTTCTTGTTGTGAGGGAAGTGTTCACAATTTCATGGTTTGATCACAGTTCACTGTAAATAGTTTTTAGTGTTGGTGTCTGACAAGCACTGTTAATTACAGTAATGAACCACCACTGTAGTGTATCTAATAACCAGCTGAGGCTCCGAATTATTAACCAGTCAGTGAAACTGTAGGGTTCTGACAATGTTCCTATTGCCTGCGAGAACAGCCATGTTACTATATCTTTGTGTTTGTGTGTGTGTGTGTGTGTGTGTCCCCAAACAATTATCTATTTTTCTCAACAAACAAAAAAACAACAAGTCAAACTGGTTACCTCCTCTAAGTCCACTGCATACAAAGACTTTCAAATGTAAACATTGAAGAAAACAACAAAGGGGATTTCCCTCAGCTGAGCTCTAAAGTATAAAGGGTGATTTTGTTGAAAAGGATTGCCTCTTCCATTGCATCCTCCACTACCACAGTACAGTATGTGTGCTACCTGTTTTTAATAACCAGTACTAAATATAGCTGCAGGTAACACATTTACTCAGCACTCACACTAGGCCCGGAGTTGAGCTGTGTTGAGCTGTGTCTGAGTTGTCTTTAGCCATGATCATTGGGTTCCCATCGGGGCTAGGAAATGTACTCCCAATTTGTCTTCTGAACATTATGCAAATTGTGTGATTTTTTTGCTGTCACTCAACAGATGACTGTGTTTTCATTGCCAGCACTTACCCCTCTTTGACTTTGAGTAATGACTACTTCAGCACTTCTGCATCCTAGAAAAATGTCCCGTTGATCCAAAAATGAAACAAACCATACAACTTTAATAAGCAATGATTTTACATCCAAATACTGAAAACTGTGTTGCTTACTTCTATTAATACAAAATAGGCCCGATTCACTCCTAGAAGAAAATATGCTTGTGCGTTTCTTTTGAAAAATAAGCAATGTTTGGGAAAAACAGATTGGTTTCTTAATCTCATTGTGAATGAAAATAAGTTTGTGGTCTTAATCCCTTATGAGAAGGAGGCTGTCTTAATAAGCATATTTACTGAAAATGTATGGCTAAACACTTGGATTATAACAAACAAAAATAACACCACTAAAGAGAACATTGGGCCTGGCAACAGCGCGAAGGTGATTAAGTTTGACCTCCCTTTTCTGCTTGCAATCTCTCTTACTTAACTTTTGACTTTCTCACACTCGCTCTCCCCCACCCACCACCACTCTCCCTCCCTCTGCCTCTCTCTCTATCTCTCTCTATCTCTCTCCCTCAGTATAAGATTGGTCAGCTTTATATGATCAGCAAACACAGCAGTGAGCAGAGCGGGGGCGGGGAGGGGGTGGAGGTGCTCCGCAACGAGCCCGACACGCACCCCGAGCACGGCGCGGGCCAGGTGACCGAGAAGCGCATCTACCTCACCAGGTGAGGCCACACACAGCCGCCAGTGATCCCACTTCTGACACCAGTATTGACCAGCCTGTAAACATGTCTGTCCCTATAGGTTACATGTGTAATCCCCTGACCTTCCCTGTGCGTGGACAGTGACTGCCCTTTCTCTATGTCCTCATTATTCTGGCTACTTGTATCTGTGCTGCGGTCTGCTAGAATTCCCCTTCTTTTATTGCCTGCTGCCTCCACCCTCATTCCAGAAAATTCATCTGTGTTGTTGTCAATCCCTTGGAGTGTTTTTGGTATTATGTGCCGTGTCTAGTGTTTCATACCTGATGTTGCCGCCAGCTACTACATTTTCTCCAAAGTCTCCCTCTACCAGTAATTTGCTGTTTGTGTTGCTCTTTCGATCGTTTGCTTTGTGCCATGTAGACGCCGCACCCCCCTGACATCCTGACTCTACTGCATGTCTCTACTGCTCTCTCTGTCCAAGGCCTCCTCACTGCTCTTCTCCTCCTCCTCCTCCTCCTCTCCCCCTTTCTGCTCCTCCTTAGATATTTACCATTCGTCTCTCATCCCTCCATCCTGTTAACCAGCCCCACCAGGGGTCCCGGGGATCCATTAATGACCTTGACTGGCTCAATTACCAGGCTTGACTAATGCTTGTCTCTTCATGCCCTAAAGGTATGGAGCATTTTCCACCTCAGAAAGATATTTAAACCCTGGTTGGGTTAGAGGCAGTCTAGGAAAGGTGTGTGTGTGTGTGTGTCCATGTGTGGTCGCTATCTTAATGCACACCCTCCTTGCCATTTATCTAAGCATATGCTTTTTGTTCTATTTGCTCACCATCACTCCATCCATTCATCTTTCTCTCCATCTATCTCTGCATCCCTCCATCACGCCTCCGTCTGACAGGTCAGGCAGGGAGAGTAAACAGCTCCACTCCTGCCTTGTCTTATCTCAAAAGGCATACTTTGTTATCACGTGCTCTCTTGCCTGCGTCCTCTAATGTAAAGGGCATGTGGACACACCTCCAGAGGTGTCCTGGCCCTTGTCCTCCACAACATAATGGCTTATCTTCTCCCATCTATTCTCTTGTCACTGTCCCAGTGCCCCTTCCCCCTTCAGGTCACCTGCTGTGTCCACCTTTAAAATACTCTTAGAGCTACTACTGCTACTATAGCTACTGCTACTGTTGATGCTACAGCTACTGTTAAGCAGTTGATAGGGCTGCAGGGCTATGATCCTGAGGTAACCTCACATTCCATTGATATTAGGTCTCGCTTATTTTTCTGGAGATTTTTAATCATCAGTAGTCAAATTTTCATGATCATCTAATCAGAACTCAGAGAAGCAGTTATGTGGTTGCCCAGGGATATTGTTCAGTCCACCCATGTGTCATCAGCTAAAATGTTTGTGTTTTGGTATTTTGAAGACAGTTTTGTCCAAACCCTTTTGCAATAATGGACGTAAAAACTCCGCATTTCTCCCCCTCACTGCCACCATGCCCCCCTGTCCAGTAAGCTGCCAGACTGGATGAGGAGGTTCATCCCACGGCTGTTCTACGTGACCGAGACAGCCTGGAACTTCTACCCGTACACCATCACCGGTCAGTCAAGCGTTCTCATTGGCATGCACCGAGCGCGCACAGATGCTCACACACACACAATGAGTCATGTAGACACATGCTGCTCACCCGCACATCGCCACACAACCTCATCTGTCACTGGTAATGCACCACTAATGAACCACACGTCCCATTTACTTTGGCCACTGTCAATACATTGCATTTCAACAATGGTGCTGTTTGACTGTGCTCTTGCTGACACGTGACTCACTGTGTTTGTGTGTGTGTGCGTGTATGTGCACATGGTGCATGTTTGTGTGTGTGTGTGTGTGTGTGTGTGTGTGTGTGTG